>NC_057804.1:206022055-206284554 GCF_018294505.1 Triticum aestivum | reverse complement strand
GGGAGCTCGAGATCGAGATGGAGGGGGATAGCGATCGAGATGGAGGGGGATCGAGATCGAGATGGAGAGGGATCGAGATCGAGTGTCCTCATGAATAGACAATATTTTTTCATATTGAATATGAAAAAACATCATCAAATTTGAAAAAAAATTCATGAATTCAAAAAGTGCCCATGAAATTTAAAAATATTCATGAGTTCAAAAAGTTCCCATGAAATACAATCGAGAAATGAAGGCTACAATTAAATACAATCGATCTTAGCTAGCTATCTGTTCACAATCTTCTTGCCCTTATTTATCATAAATGGAGTTCTTCTCTTGAACGGACGTCCTTTAGGTAGGGTGGTCCTGCTTCTTCTTGTGGTGTATGCTCGTACTTCATCGTCGTCGTCATGTTCCATCTTCGGGTCGCCGTACTTGTCGAAGTCTTGCTCATTGGCGACTCCATCCATTCCGATGATCTTCCTTTTGCCTCTCCTCACGACAACATGACTGGGCTTTGACGGGTCGGTAATGAAGAAGCATTAGTCCACTTGGGAAGCCAGTACCCATGGCTCATTTTTCGCGGTGACGTTCGCGCTCGTGGTCTTGGATTTGGCTTCGGGTATAACCATGGTGGTGAAATACCGGTCCTCTTTTATGACGCTCTTGGCTCATCTGACACGGAACATCGGGACCTTCTCTCCAGCGTAGCCCAGCTCCTAGATCTCCTCGATGCTTCCGTAGTATATGTCCTTGTTACTGGTGTAGGATTCCACCGTTACCCCGGAGCTCTGATAACCATCGCTCTTCATGTCTTTGTCCTCGATGTAGAATGTGTAGACGTTGATATCATACGCCTCATAGGTCATCAGGTTGTGCTCGGCACCCTGTGACAAGGTGACTATGAGTTGTTCTTCCGTGGAAGAATCCTCATGTAAAGGGTACGACAGAAGCTTTTGCTTGAACCAACACGTGAAACATGAGTTGTGCTCTTTGATTATATCTCTGTCCGTCCTCTGTTGGCCTTGGTCATTGTAAGTCTTCTCAATAAAGGTTTTGTGCTCTACCACCGAAGGATCGAACATGTCTATGTGTTGTAGCCTGACTAGGTTTGCTCTTTCAAAGTTGGCGAGTCGACCCTAGAAGTCGACATGCATTTCGCGGCGACCCTCACGGTGACCCCATCCAGCGAGCCTGCCGAGGTGCCTGTTGACGGGCAAACCAACGGGGTTCTCGATGTCTAGATAATTCATGCAGTAGGAGATGCACTCTTCGGTCAGAAAGCCCCTGGCTATGCTTCCCTCTGGACATGACATGTTGCGAACATATCCTTTGATGACACCATTCATCCTTTCGAATGGCATCATTCTGTACCGGAACATCGGCCCGAGTTGGATGATATCCTCCACAATATGGACCAGCAGATGCACCATAACATCGAAGAATGCAGGCGGGAAGTACATCTCAAGCTCGCATAGTATCACCACGATCTCTTCCTGTAGCCTTCTGAGTTACCTCACGCCAACTGACTTCTGAGAGATGACGTCGAAAAAGTTGCATAGGCCAAATAGCGTTTCACGGACGTGCGCGTCCATGATCCCACGGATTGCAACTGGAAGTATCTGTGTCATCAGCACGTGCCAGTCATGAGACTTCATCCCGCTAAACTTCTACTTCACTCGGTCTAGGTATCTGCTTATCTTCCCCGTGTAACCGTAAGGAAGTTTTACTCCTACGAGGCAGGTGAAAAACTGACCGATCTCCTCCTAACTTAGAGTTAAGCACGTAGGAGGGAAGTCATTTCCGGTTTTCTTGGCCTTTTTGCCTTTGCGGCGATGTTCCGTGTCGTGCTTTGCCTCATCATCATCATCATTAGCGTGAAGCTCCTCCCTGATGCCCTTTGATTTCAAGTCTGCCCTTGCTTTCGGCCCATCTTTGGTCCTCTCTGGCATGTTGAGCAGGGTACCAAGCAGACTCTCACACACGTTCTTCGTGATATGCATGACATCAAGGCTGTGAGGCACACGATGGATCTTCCAGTACGGCAAGTCCCAGAAAACATACCTTCAGCAGCGGCTCTGGCACCTTTCGCTTCTTTCCCGGCTCTGGCTACTTTTGCTTCTTTCCCAATAGTGGGCAATCTTTCCAATTTTTCAATAGCTCGTTCCTCGCCGCTCCTCGTACGCGGGCGTCTTCGGGGTTCGGTTTCACCATCGAACAGATCCTTGCGTTTTCTCCATGGGTCATTGTCGTGAAGCCACCTTCGATGTCCGATGAACACGGTTTTCGAAGACCCGAGATCTCTATCAATCTGGGGATACGTTGTGTCATCCATGCACCTGACGCATCCAGAAAATCCGTGGACCACCTGCCCCGCGAGATATCCGTAACCGAGATAGTCGTGCACCGTCGTGAGCAGTGCGGCTCTCATATGGAAATATTCTTTCTCTGCGGCGTCCCACGTATTGGCTGGCGTTTTCCACAGCGTGTCTAGCTCCTCTTTCAGCAGCCCCAGATACAGATTGATGTCGTTCCCTGGTTGTTTCGGCCCTTCAATTAGCATACTCATGTGAATGTACTTCCTCTTCATGCACAACCAGGGGGGAAGGTTGTACATCCACACAAACATAGGCCAGGTGCTATGTGTGCTTCTCTGGCTGCCAAACGGATTGACTCCATTGGTGCTCGCGCCCAGCACGATATTCCTTGGATCCTTCGCAAATTCTGGGTGTTCGAAGTTCAATGCTTGCCACTGGCTCCCATCATTAGGGTGACTTAGCATCTAGTCTTTTTTATTCATCTCCAGATCATTTGCGTCATCTTCTCGCTTCTTCTCCTCCCTATCCATGTGCCAACGCAGGAGCTTTGCTACCTTAGGGTCCGTGAAATACCACTACAGACGAAGAGTGATCGGAAAGTACCACACCACTTTTCGAGGAGCTTTCTTCCTCTTCTTGTATCGAGTGACGTCGCACACCGGACATATGGTAGACTCCGCGTGCTCGTCCCGATAAATGATGCAATTGTTCATGCACACATGGTATTTCACGTGTGGTAAATCCAAAGGACACACGATTTTCTTCGCCTCCTCGAAACTGGTCGGGCACTTGTTCCCCTTGGGAAGACGTTCGTGCCAGAATGACATGTTCTCGTCGAAGCATGCGTCGGTGATTTTGTGTTTTACCTTCATCTCTAGAGCCATGAGCATTACTTTCAGGCGGGTATCCTCGGGCCTGCATCCTTCATACAATGGAGTAACCGTGTCTATCTCCAGTTGATCCAGCTTGGCTTTCTCTCGGGCGGCAGCTCTTGTGTTATTTGTCTGCTTGAGAAGCAGCTCTTGAATATGAGGGTCCTGCACCCAGCCCATCGATGGTCCATCATCGTCTGCTCCGGCATCTTCATCTTCATGATCATGCCCTTCGTCTGCTCCGGAATCTACCTCATCATCATGTCCTGCATCTTCTACATGATGACTGTGTACAGCATCACCGTTGTGATCATGTCCTGGAGATTCTTCGTCTTCTCGCCCGCCCGAGCCGCGGTGGTTGTCTTGCTGCCCTTCCTCATTTCTTGCCCGGCCCCCATGGATGACTTCATAGTCATCTTCAACACCTTGCCACCAATAGCCATCCATGAAACCACGCAAGAGTAGGTGGTCCCGCATCTGCCCGGAATCCGGGTCCTCAATAAGGCTCTTCATCTTGCATCTTCGACACAGGCATCTTATCTCCGTCTCGTTCTTTTGAAGCATCTCGGCCTTCGCGATATTTGGCATGGTCGCCTGCGGGGTAGAGCAAAACGATATTTTAGAACCAAGAAAATATTTGGCATGACTTTCCCTAAAAATAGGACCAAAAAGAATGCATAGTGCCAAAATTCTCGCCGAAACGGAAATGAATCAACATTTCAACAAAATATTGGCAACTATCGCATTTCAAATACCGGTACCTGCAAACACAAACATATATGCAACACCACAAACATATGCAACACCACAGACATACATAGATCTAGCTAGGCCATATAAAGTGCATGTGCACGTTGTTGGAGGGAGAAAGAAAGTGGATCTACAACATAAAGATAGCTTCCCACTTACTTACCTATCAAAAAAGGTAAATTAACCACTTAATTTGGATGAATCTATGGTGCAAATGAGGTGAGGAGGAGGAGGAAGCCGAGACAAGCTTGGAGGAGGAGGTGGAGAGAATGAAGTGAGGAAAGTGAGTGGGTAGGTGTGGCTGTCCAAAATATCTAGTTGGTCCCAAATTACTAATGGCGCACCACACACAAATGCGCCATTAGTAACCCTGGTTACTAATGGCGCACCAGCTGGTGGTGCGCCATTAGTAGTTTTGCAAAAAAATATAGTAGTGGTGCACTTTGTCGCTGGTGCGCCATTACTAGTTTAAACTAGTAACGGCGCACTGTGCCCTGGTGCGCCATTAGTAGTTTTGCAAAAAAAATAGTAGTGGCGCACTGTTTGGCTGGTGCGCCGTTACTAGTTAAAACTAGTAATGGCGCACTGTGCCCTCGTGCGCCATTAGTGTTTTTGAAAAAAAATGTTACTAGTGGCGCACCATGTGTCTGGTGCGCCATTAGTGTCTTTCACACTAATCACACTAATGGCGCACTAGCACATGGTGCGCCACTGCTATATAGTAGTGGCGCACCACATGTCTGGTGCGCCATTAGTGGCCATATCATCTATTGCCCTTTTCCTAGTAGTGGAATGTGCTGGTTTAACTCCTGGATGAAAGCTGCAATTGATATATCCTTCCTGGTGCTGATCATCTCCCATTGCTCATCTCGGCGCCCACAAAACTGGTAAATAGTATCCTTGAGATCCTTGTGGTACACTTCTCCAATGCGTCCCATGGTGATGTGGGCTGCCATGCTCTTTCCTAGACTCCAGGTTGGTGCATCAAAGGAAAACTCTATGGGCTCAGTGACTGGCATGAACGTCCTTCCTGGAACTTGAACTTGAATCATCCAACGCTCCTCTTCTGGTAAATTGGCGATGTAGGTCCTGGTGAAGCTTGGTACTCCGATGTTCAGGTATCTAGTGACTTCCTTCAAGTGGCGTCCAAAGGGTGTATCTTCATCTGGTTCCGTGGACTTGTTCCTTGCATCTGCCATCCTAGAAGAGTAGAAAAGATGAGGAGTTAGAAATGAGGAGAGAGTAGTGATCTAGGGCTTTAGCTTAGTGGTCGTGTCCTACAGTCAGCGTGTGCTCTGATACCATATTGTAGCGACCAGACCTCAATAGTCTGATCTCTGTGCATCAGTGTCATTCCTGGATCGGTAATGCTGACATGCACAATACTTGAAGGATTTATAACAGAGTAGCAATCACACACTTATTACATCGAATGTATCAAAAGAGAACTTATTACAATAAATATGTCTTAAGGCCATCTAATTATGATAACAACAGAAGGCTTGGAAGATAAAGCGAGTCCATCAACTCCAACGGCATCACTGAGTATAAGATCACGACCTAAGGCACCTTACTCGTCGTCTGAAAAGTCTGTAACATAAACGTTGCAGCCTGAAAACGGGTCAGCACATGGAATATGCTGGCAATGTAACACATAGAGAGTAATGAACAGAATAATGCTATACTACATGCAAATATGGCTGGTGGAAAGCTCTATGGTTACAGTTTTGCATAAAGCCAATTTTTTCTACAGCAAAGGAATAAATTTTATTTAACTATCATGGTGGTTGTTAAACATTGAGAAGGTTCCTCCAACTCAATCCCAATTAAGCATCATCATTAACCTAACAAAATTAAATTAAGTAACATGATGAGATTCACATGATAATCCAGGTACTAGATACTCAAAACATCCATAACCGGGGACACGGCTAACCATGATTAGTTTATACACTCTGCAGAGGTTTGCGCACTTTTCCCCGCAAGACTCGATCTCCTCCGCTTGATTTCTTGCACTACATGGTATTTGAGAAATGGATGACCGAGACACAGTCTTTCAAAAGCATTAACTCTTTACTCTGGATAGTCAGTACCAATCTACATCCCCTACATCTGCTAGTCTACCACTGAAAGAGGTCACACAACATACTCAACTATGCTAGAGCCCATAGTAGCTTGCAGCTGCACATGGAAGTTTCTAGCATGAATAATCTCATAATCCCTATGACCTGAGTGGTGGTCCATAGGAGAATCAGACGGTACCCCCGGATTTCCAAAAATACAGGCAACATTGGGTTCCCCACGTGCCTCAATCCACCCAGATGTGAATTTCAGTTTCCACCTTAAGTAAACCATTAATTAACAATCTCACATCTGTCATGGATACACTCACCCAATCCACGTCTACTAGCATAGCATAGCAATATAAGCAAAAGTAGAAGTAACTCCCAAAGGTTTGATAATAAAACAGGTAATAGGTTCTACCTCATCTACTTCCCAAAACTCACATATTAAACAGATCCTAACCATGCAATTGTTTGAAGGTTTATCTAATGCAATAAAACTGGGTAGTAAAGAGGTATGATCAAAGTGTTACTTTCCTTGCTGATGATCCGTGAAACCTAGAGACTCGTACAACAAGTGGCGCACTCCGGGTACTCTATCGCAAACAAACAAGCATCACTCATCTAATGCATGGGTAAAACTCAAATAAGAGATCTAACTAGAAAGTTCAACTTAAGAACTCCGGTTTGCAAAAAGAATCAAATCAAACGAAGCAACGAAAGTCAAACAGCGAAAGAAACAGGCTTCGTTTTACTAATATGGACGTAAGTCAAATTTTACAGTAGCAAAAACTTTTTTGAGTTGGTTAAACGGAAAGAGGGTTTCGAGACGAAACTCTAGGCGCTTGAATCACCTGATTCCGATAAACGAGCGAAAAGTTATACTAGAACGAAAATTGGATCAGAAATCGCGATCGAAAATTATCGCGGAAAATCCGTGAAAAAGAAAAATGGACAAAAAGGCTAACGAACGAACGTTTGCTGTCTGTGGCTAAACTATGAAAACTGCTCGTTAAAACGAACGTACGGATGAACGTCCGCAAAATAAATAAACTGAAAAAACTAAACCGCTCTATTAAAAAAATAAATCGTGGTTCTTAAAAAAAACTGGGCCAACAGCGGCGGGGTGTACTCCGGCGGCTACCTCGACAGTGGTGGCGGCGGGTGGCGGCTCCGGTGGCGAGGGGATCCAGAGGCGGGGCGGCGGAATGGGGCGGCGCGAGCGGCGGCTGGCAGCGACGGCGGATCGGGGGCGGGGCTAGGGTTTCGGGGGGGCTGGTGGCTCGGGCCTCCTGGCTTATAAGGCCGGCCGGGCCAAGAGTCCGGGACGGACACGGCTAGGTAGGTCGGTTCGGTTTTTTTAAATAATTTTCACGCAGAAAAACAAATAAAAGAAATACTAAACGGACTCCAAAAATCCCGAAATAAATTTTCCCGTCCTCTAAAAATAAGACGGTCAAGATGAACATTTATTGGGCCTAAAATGCAATTTTTAAAAACACACATTTTTTCCAATTCAAATAAAATAGCGATAAAACTCCGAAATAAAATCTTATTTCATTTTATTATTAAAGCCTGAATATTTCTTTATTTTGGTAAATTCATTTTATTCCCTCTCTCGTATTTTTATAATTGAAATATTTGAAGATAAAATAATTAAAATCAAATGATCCCTTTTCTAAATTTGAGAAAAACTCAAATAAGAAAATAACGAAATTCCCAACTCTCTCCGCGGGTCCTTGAGTTGTGTGAAATTTCTAGGATCAAACCAAAATGCAATAAAATATGATATGCAATGACGATCTAATGTATAACATTCCAAATTGAAAATTTGGGATGTTACAGCCGGATTGCTTTGTCTTGGATATGCTGGAAGGTAGAGTCCGCTACTGGCCCCCGGGCTTGATCTTAGAACTCTTCATGGTCATGAGGATACTCGGGAGGTGCGGCAGTAACGCCGGAGGTGGCGACTCCGGTGCGTTTTTCGTTGAGCCGCCCATAGCCTTGTTACTGGTGGGAGTGGATGCGAACGACACCATGCCAAGGCCCACGGCGGGCGCGGGGCATGGTAGTCGGTCGCCCCCATTCTTCGCTACTGCGCAATGCTGAGGAAGAGCCTTGGGGGAGGTCTGCCGTCGGTGAGGGAAGATTTGGCTCCTCCAGGCATTACCCTTTGTTTGCAGAAGATGGCTTCTCGTCTTCGTACATGCCTTCGGAATCATGCGGTGATTTCTGACGTCAGGGCCATTGGGGACGACCATGCTCTCTGTGGGGTAAGCCAGACAACACGGCGTTCGGTGTGGCTGACGATCTGATGTCTTCGGGTGGTAGTGATGCGGACGACGATGGCAACCCATGATGTGTCAAGAACGGGGGCGACCGTCCTGACGAGTCATGTTTGCCTCTGACTCTATGTCCTCCATCTAGTTCTCTCATAGTGTCACCATCCGCATTCGCCCCCGGTTTCTTCCTCCTTGCTGACAAGCAGCGCCATCCTGATCCTTGGGAGGCGCCGAATCCTAGCTGGGTCCGCCACCGGCTCCTTTTTCCCCTTCCCTGAAGGAGATAGACAGGGGCAAAAGCATCATGGGGTACTTATCTTTTTTCAATCTTAAACCTGTAGGCACTTGCCAAATTTTAATTCAAATAATGTAATCTCTCGAGTCCATGTTTGTGTTCTATAATGCTAGTACTTGTATCAGCATGTTACTAAAAAAGATAAACCTTGTCGGGAACCCGTGCATCTATATGTCCATGCAGAGGCGAGATGCCCCTTTAGTGTAAATAAATGAGTTTTCCCGGTAGGCTATCTTGCCGCACCCTTTTTGTTTGCCAGAGAGCCACATCTGCCGGGTTACAAACAAAGGGACCAGCTCGCCACCAACTTCCTTTTACCAAAGGCCACTGCGACCATTTTGACCGAAGCAACGTTCGAGTCAGGGATGGGAGCACCTAAGTTTAAAAAGAGTGGCGAGGTTTTCTAATGCATAATTTATAGGTTACAAAACACGAATGGACAAGAGGTAGAACTTATCTGTTTGGCTTGCCGGAGATCGCTGTGTCGGGTAATCTTCTCAACTCCTTGTTAAAGCCAAGTTCACGATGAGAACTTGCTGCTTCATGCAGACGAGAATGAATGCAGGATGCGATCCTATCTATATGCATATGCAAATGCTCATGAAATGTGTATGTCGATGCTCTTGGAATGATCATGCATGCATGCAGTCTTGGTACAAGGGGCCCCCACAACGCTTCTTTATTTTCTCATGCATGTGGTCATCGCCCTTGCTTTGTACAAGGGGTTACATGCAGCTGAGGCAAGGCATGTACAAATGGGTGGCTGCCGGGCAGGGCCGGATAGCCGCGCCTTACGGGTAGAACTTGCGGAGATGCTCAATGTTCCATAAGTTTTGCAAGTGAGTGCCATCTCCGGTCTCCAAACGGACTGCGCCAGGTCTGGTGACTCATACTACCCGGTAAGGGCCTTCCCATTTTGGTGACAACTTGTTAGTACCCTTGGCGGACTAAACGTGCCTAAGGACAAGGTCACCTTCCTCAAAACACAAGGCATGAACCCTGCGGCTATGATAGCGAGGCAGGGCTTGCTGATAGCGTGCAGCACACATAGCAGCCCGGAGACGGTTCTCCTCGAGTAGCACAGCGTCGTCACATCGGTGCTGATCTTGCACTACTTTATCGTAGGCAAGCACTTGAGCGACTCGTAAATGAGTTCTATTGGGATAACTGCTTTTGTCCCGTACACTAGGTAGAAGGGAGTCTTTCGGTAGCTCGGTTAGGTGTCATTTTGAGGGGCCAGAGAACTACCAGGAGCTCCTCGATCCACCGCCTGCCGTGCTTCTGCAGCGTATCAAAGGTTCTTGTCTTGAGTCCACACAGCACTTCAGCGTTCACCCTCTTAGCTTGTCCATTGCTCCAGGGGTGTGCCTCAGAGGCTAATGAGATCTTGCATTCGAGGGCATGAACATATTGCATGAAGGCGTGGCTCATGAACTGGGTGCCGTTGTCGGTGTTGATCCTTGCCGGAACTCCAAAATGACACAGCAGATCTTTCAAGAACTTGATAGCTGATTGAGCAGTCACCTTTCTCACGGCAGTCACTACTGGCCACTTTGTAAACTTGTCGATAGCAACTAACAAGAATTCAAAGCCCCTGATTCCTCGGGGGAAGGGGCCGAGGATATCGAGCCCCCAGACTGAAAATGGCCATGATAGAGGGATTGTCTGAAGAGCTTGGGCAGGCAGGTTGGTTTTCTTGGAATGGAACTGGTAGGCTTCACAATTTGTGACTAGCTCGACCGCATCTTGGAGGGCTGTGGGCCAATAGAATCCTTGCCGGAATGCTTTCCCAACTAATGCCCTTGATCCAATGTGGGAGCCGCACATGCATTTGTGTATCTCAGCCAGCAGTTCCTTTCCTTCTTCCGGGCAGATGCACTTCAATTTCACATTATTGGGCCTCCTTCTGTACAGAGTGTCATCGACAAACTGATACATACTGGCCCTAAGGGCTACTTTTTCAGCTTCGTCTTGGTCACTAGGAAGCTCTCCGGTTTGGAGGAAGCGGACAATGTGCCTTGCCAAAGTTGGAGCCTGGGGCTCGGCAACGAGGACTAACGGCACCTCCTCTGGTGCGGGAGCACATGCCTCGTACGCGGGGTCCATGGGCTCGGCTGGAGGGAGTGGTCTAGCAGGCTGCGAGGAGTTGTTTCCGGCAGGGTCTCTGCTAGGATCGGACGGCTCTACCGGGAGAGGCTTACTGGTGTCCAACTTTCTCCTTTTCTGGGTCATTGTTGCCTGGGATACGGAGGGCTGAGTAAGACAAAGAACAAAAGTTTTGGGTTCCACAGGAAGCTTTTGCGGAGCACACTTTGACAGATGATCAACTATGATGTTTTCTGTACGGGGTACATGCTCTGTTTGCAATCGATCAAAGTGTTCCTCCAATCTTCTCACTTCTTCGACGTATGCCTCCATAAATGGACTTTGATAATCCTTGTTGAATTGTCTCACCACCAGCTGTGGATCTCCTTGAATGATCGGCTTCTTAATTCCCAATTCAGTTGCAATCCTGAGCCCGGCAAGGAGCCCTTCATACTCTGATGTATTGTTGGTTGCTTCTTCCCGGGCAAAATGCATTTCGACGACGTACTTCAGGTGCCCCCTGGAGGGGGCGACAAGAAGCACGCCAGCCCCTGCACCTTGTAGGGAAAAAGTACCATGAAAATACATAATCCATTCTTGGGGCAATTCCTTGCCGGGGATAACTGTCTCTATCACTTCCTCATGAGGGTTTGGTGTCCATTCTGCAATAAACTCTGCCAACGCCCTGCTCTGGATAGTTGATGTGCTTTCAAACTTCAGACCAAAGTTGGATAGCTCCAAAGCCCACTCCACTATTCTACCGGTAGCCTTAGGGTTTCGGAGTATCCGTTGCAACGGGAAACCAGTAACAACCACGATCTCATGGGCTTGGAAGTAGAGGCCCTGTTTCCTTGAGGCCATGATGAGACCAAAATTCAACTTTTGCATGTCAGAGTACCTCGATATAACCCCCTGTAACAAGGAGCTGATGATCTACGCTGGGCGTTGCACCACTTTCTTCCTCGCCATGTCCTTGGGGTTGCCCTTGTTTCCGTGCTTAGTACTATCGTGATCCTTGTCTGACTCTGCCGATCTCTGCTCACTCTCTGCCTCATCCACTTCTTGTTGTGCTACCAAGGCTGCACTGACCACTTGGTTAGTTGCCCCTAAGTATAGCAGTAGTGGCTCCTAGGGTTTGGGAGCAACCAAGGTAGGCATAGAGGACAGGTAGGCCTTCAACTCTTGCAAAGCTGCATCTGCCTTCGGGGTCCACTTCGTTTGACCGGCCTTCTTCAAAATTTTGAAGAACGACATGGCACGCTCGGCAGACTTGGAAATGAATCTGCCTAGTGCAGCAACGCATCCCGTCAGGCGCCTCACATCTTTAACTATCCTTGGCTCTTGAATCTGCTCAATGGCCTTGATCTTGTCGGGATTAGCTTTGATCCCCCTGTGGGACTCAAAGAACCCAAGCAGCTTGCCGGAGGGAACACCAAATACACACTTCTCCGGTTTGAGCTTCAAGTTGATCTTGCACAATTGAGTAGAAGTCTCTTCCAAATCTTGAATAAGGATGGCCCTATCCTTGGTCTTGACCACAATATCATCCATGTAAACTTCTATGTTTCTGTGTAGCTGTGGCTCAAAACTGATCTAGACTTCCCTTGCAAAAGTCAACCCGGACTCTTTAATCCAAATGGCATGCGGACAAAGCAATACGTACCACATGGAGTGATAAATGATGTCTTCTCCTTATCTTATTTGGACATGATGATTTGGTGATATCCAGAATATGCATCCAGAAATGAGAGGAAATCACAGCCTGAAGTGGAATCCACAATCTGATCATTACACGGCAGGGGAAACGGGTCCTTCGGTAAAGCCTTGTTGAGATCTGTGAAATCAATGATATGCCTCCACTTCCCGTTTGCCTTCCGGACTACCACTGGATTTGCTAACCACGTGGAATGCAGTACTCCTCTGACCAAACCATCTGCTTCAAGTTTCTTGATCTCTTCTGCAATGAGCTACTGCCTCTCCAAGGCATGTTTCTGGACTTTCTGCTTGACAGGTCGGGCATGTGGGCACACAATAAGGTGGTGCTCGATTACCTCCCTGGGAACACCGGGGATATCAGATGGTTGCCAGGAAAACACATCGATATTGGCCCGCAGGAAGAAAATGAGCGCACTTTCCTATTTGTTATTGAGGGTGGCGCTGATAGTGAAAGTACCATCAACAACGGCCAGCCCTGCCGGGACCTTCTTCACTTGCGGTGCAGCAACCTTGGATATCTTGCAATTGGAACACTCCGTCAAGTCGTCAACGAGTGTCGGGCACTCGGTGGGGGCACGCTTCCCGGACTCTCTGCCGGAGGTCCTACAATCCCTCTTATTTCCTTTACTTTCCTTGGCGTGAATTGCTGCTGCCGCTTCCTCTGTCGCGACCGCGTCCCGGTACATCTTGTCTACACAGATGATTGCATCCATCTCATCTAATGGGATGGTGATAACTCCCATTGGCCTAGGCATCTTTCGGGTGTTGTAGGCATAGTGGGATGCCGCCATGAATTTAGCCAGAGCCGGGCGTCCAAGAATGCCATTGTACGGCAGGGGGAGATGGACCATGTCAAACATAACCTTCTCAGTACGGTAGTTCAGTTCTCCCCCAAACATAACTAGCAACGTGATCTTTCCCTTAGGATGAATTCTGCCAGGATTAACTCCTTGAAACATGCCGATAACCTCTAGCTCCTCCTCTGCTCTCTGAAGCTTGCTGATAACTGTTGGGGAAATCAGATTCAGTCCGGCCCCGCCATTCACCAACATCTTTGTGACTTTGAGGTTGCGACTTTTGGAGAAACCAACAATGGCCGGCACCCTACCATAGTGGTATGGCTAGGATGATCTTCCTCATCAAAGATGATGGGCGTACGAGACCATTTGAGCGGCTTTCGGGCCTCTGGCACTGGTTCCACGACATTGACTTCTCGCACCCACCACTTGAGTTGGCAGTGAGAGGTGTGCAGGGATGCACCCCCGTCAACGCATAGGGTGTCAGTGGCCTTCTGAAACTCTTGCTCACTAGTTTCCTCTTTATCCCCTTCATCACTCTCATCATCATTGGCTTCCTTCGCTCGACCCCTTGCGGGCTTTCCTTGGTTCTGAAAGGGTTTGCCGGGGCGATTTACTTCATCACCTCGGCCTTTACCACGAGCAACATTCTGACCCTTCTCCATATCATTCTTCTCATACTCTGCTCTTTGTCTCTTGACCAACTGCTCAACTCAATAGCACTCTTGAAGGTTGTGGTCCTTCGTCCGATGAATCTTGCAATACGGTCCATCACCTTTCCCGGCCTTCTCGGCAGCAGTGGCTTCCTGGCAGTCGGCGCACATGGCAGCTTCCTTGTCGGGGGCCTCAGCTTTGGCCTTCTTGCCGGTACTAGGCGTTCGTAATCCTTCAACGGTCATCACTGCCTTATCCCTCCGCTTCTTGCCGCGCTTCTTGCTCTTCTTCTGATTGGTTGATTCATCATCATCCTCTGAATCAACATTGGTGCAATCTTACTCTTTGGGAAAGTTCCTTCCCTCCTCCATCCGAGCACACTTATCCACCAACATGTAGAGCTCCTTCACAGTTTTGGGCAACCGCACATTCATCTTAGAACAAATCTGACGGTTGCGCACATTGGACTGGAAGGCAGCTATCATAGTTGCTGGATGGATATTTGGAATATTTCTATGAACTTTGTTGAATCTATGTAAATACTTACGGAGGGTTTCTCCTTCCTTCTGTCGGAGAAGCTGCAGGTCGTTGGGTCGACCCGGTTCCTGGTGGCCACGAGTGAAGGCACCTATGAACTCGTGGCACATGTTTGCCCATGATGAAATGGAGTTCTCCGACAGGTGCATCAGCCAAGACCTCACATTGGACTTGAGGGCCAAAGGGAAGTAGTTGGCGAACACCTTCTCATATCTTCCCCCAGCAGCCTGAACAGCAATGGTGTAGATGATCAGGATCTCTACCGGGTCCAGCATCCCATAGTACTTCTCAGGTATCTCTGGCTTGAACGTGCGAATGGATGGCTAACAGACTTGCCACAGCCCGCTGGTAAAGGCAAGGCAGCCAACCTTGGAAGGTAGGCGCCCGCCAATACCTAGAGTAGGCTCATTGACGTCGGGGCCGTCGCACCCGTCAGTTCGGCGGAGGTCGTCACCGCGTTGCTCAACAACGCACGTGTCTCCTCTACACCTATCCTCCGGGGTTCGCCGTTGGCCTGGACGTGCTCGAGGGTCAGAGGAGGCCATTGATACATCGTCAGGGTCTTGATTTGGTTGTTCTTGCAATGGCTGCCATGGCGGGGACAGCACCGTGGGGATGGCCCCCTTCGTACGGGCAACAACATGAGCTGTCGTTGTCGCTTGGGGAGGCCGTGGCGGGTCAGCTCGCCATGAGCCCCCAGCTTCAACGAAGCCGAGCAGAGTTTGGATGGTGGCACGCCATTCATCCATCTGCTCAGCCGCCAACGGAAACCTCATTCGTAGCTAAGTTCGCGCCATGGCCTCTGAGGCTGTACTTGGCATGGATGACAATGAAGTCGATCGCGCCGTTGCTCGGCTCCTGACGGTGCCAGCGGCGGCAGCACCACACCCCCGCTATTGCAGTGTGACCACCTAGATGGAAGGGTGGTGCGGCAAAGGTGCTCGAGGGACAGCGGCTCCATTGAGCGCAGCGGCTTGGTCGACCCGTCCTGGGGGGTGGTGCACGCGCTACAACCGCACTTGTGGTGGGAGCGGTCAGAGGACGGCGGTTCACCCCGGTCCGAGCGTCGTTGCTATGGTTGTGCTCGTCGGTGGGTGAAAGGGGAGCAGACGGAGTAACCCCTTTGCCCGGGCCTTGTGGAGCGCGGCCGTCGGGGTGTTGCTGACACTGCTCTCCTCTGGTGCCTCCTGCTCCTGCGTCGGCTGCGGGGGAAGTGGTGGCGGTGCCGCCTCCTCCGACCACATCCCCAACAACATCCACGTCCTCGCCCGTCCCCGCACCCCGCAACGTTGGAGGCCATGGGTGGCGGAGCCTTCGAGGTGGATGGATGAGCCGAAGAAGCGGGTTTTTTCTTGGGCGCCATGGTCGATGGTGTCGCCGAAGATGCAGATGGCGGCGAAGGTGACACGCTGCTCACGTCTTTAGGTTCGCACAAGCGATCCCCCTAATTGGTGCGCCAAAGATGTCACGAGAAACCATGACCACCTATGGGATTAGGAGGCCCCTTGCTGGTTCAACAGGGGGGTGTCGCATTGCACAAAGAGCAGATGAGCCTGAGGTAGCACCGCAGAGATCACACGGGCAGTTTTACCCAGGTTCGGGCCGCCGCGAGGCATAAAACCCTACTCCTGCTTTTGGTGGATTGATGGTGGAAATTGTGGTGGTCGGGCATAGTACACTTGCCCGACAAGGGTTGCCTCAGGGCGGCAACGACTACATGCATATGGGGGTGTGATTTATCCAACCCTCTAACCTCTTTTACCATTGCCAAGGGCCTCCTTTTGTAGATCAAGGGGGTACCACAAAGTCAAAGTAGTCATTATGCATTGATATGATAGCAAACAGTGCTATCATACCTAACTTTGTGGGCTGACAGTGCGCATTTAATGCACCGCTCAACGTCGCATCATTGGTTGCCCGGCAAGGCTTGCTGGGCTATCTTGCCAGCTCCACGCTTGCTTGTTCGACATGTAGTAGGACGGGTGTCATCTGTAGATTTTCTGGTAGAAAGGGGCTGCCATGTGGCAAATGGCTGCCACATAATCAGTTTGCGGCTTGACACCACACTGATCCACGACGTGAGTCATGGTGGAGTTGTTGGTGAGGTGATTTAGCCTCCACAAGTCCTGGCAGGCCTTGCCGGGATGCCTTGGTCGTCTTCTTCTGGGGGTGGCCTCGCTGTCGATGTCAAAACCGGCGGATCTCGGGTAGGAGGTCCCAAACTGTGCATCGAAGGTTGATGGTAACAGGAGGCGGGGGGCATGATGTTTACCCAGGTTCGGGCCCTCTATGGAGGTAATACCGTACTTCCTTCTTGATTGATCTTGATGAATATGACTATTACAAGAGTTGATCTACCACGAGATCATAATGGCTAAAACCATAGAAGTCTAGCATGTATGATTATCATTATCTCTAGGGAGTAAGCCCTACGGTTTATATAGACATGGAGGGGACTAGGGTTGTACAAAGTTGGTTACAAAGAAAGGAATCTTCATATCCGGGCGCCAAGCTTGCCATCCATGCAAAGGAGAGTCCCATCCGAACACGGGAAGAAGTCTTCTGTCTTGTAACTTTAGAGCCCATCAGTTCGGCCTACGTCACATAGGCCGGACAGCTGAGGATCCCTTAATCCAGGACTCCCTCGGTAGCCCCTAAACCAGGCTTCAATGATGAGGTGTCCAGCGCGTAGATTGTCTTCGTCATTGAAAGGTGGGTTCCTCCTCCGAATACTCCAAAGCATCGTTCGAATACAGAAATCGTGTCTGGCTCTGCAAAGCAAATACCACACACAACCGCAGAGAGTATATTATTTCATGAGTCCAATCCGCTGACAACTTTTTGTAGCATGACATCATGTTGCCGCCCGGCCATTATCTGAACCGTTTTTTAGCCTGCCGCTCCATATTTTGAGATACGGTTTCATTGGCACGTCTTGTCAAAGCAGAGATCGTGTCCCCTTATTGTGGGATTCTCATTAATATAGGCGTGGGTAACCCAACCGTGTCATCTGCACGACCCTCGGGGAATAGGCGAGGTTTAAGGCGAGTGGGGAGGCGCTTGATATTCACATCCTTTATAAAGAGATAAGGATTTACCTCTTTCACCCACGCCTTCTCTCTCTGCCTCCCCCATTCTCGAGCTCTAGCGCCCAAGTTCTCATCTTTTCTGCCCCAAGAAAGCACTCCAACCATGTCCGGGTCCGGAGCGCAGGGCAAGTGGATGGTCCCTCCGTCAAGGAGAAGGACATTATGAAGCTCTGAGAGGCCGGGTATTTGGCCAAGGAAATCACCCACTGACTTCCAGCCAAGGGACAGATCGTCCCTACACTGGAGACCCATGAGAGGGTGGTCTTCATCCCCCACTTCGTCCGTGGGCTGGGATTTCCTCTCCACCCATTCGTCCGCGGACTCATGTTCTACTATGGGCTAGGTTTCCATGATCTGGCTCCAAATTCTTTCTTGAACATCTCAGCATTCATTGTCGTGTGCGAGGCTTTCCTCTGCATCTCACCCCACTTCGCATTGTGGTTAAAAATGTTCAATGTGAAGCCGAAGGTGGTGAGTGGAAAACAGGAAGAGTGCGGAGGCGCCATGGTGAGGAAGATGCCCAACATCACATGGCCCAAAGGCTCCTTCGTGGAGATCGTCAAAGGGTGGCAGAAATCGTGGTTCTATATCACAGAGCCGGGCGACACCACCTGGGCCACGGTTCCCAAATTCCGGTCCACAGCCCCGACGTGGCTCACCTCCTCGCATGAGAAGGGCCTGGACTGGCCTTCGCCGGACGAGCTGACAGTGCTTCAGACGCACATCAGGAGCATGATAGACAAGAATATCAAGCTTGTCAATGTGATCCAGGTGATGCTTGTTCGCCGGATCCTTCCATGCCAAAGCCGGACGTGCCATCTGTGGGAGTACGATCTGGCCAAGCACCATACCTTGCTGCAGTTCTTCGGCACTACGCACCAAAAACATCTGGAAGGTGCTCTTCAAGTCCAATGAGACGCGGCCGAATACGACCGAGGACCGTGGGCACGACTTGGCCCATCCCGCTAGTCCGGTAAGTTTTTCCATGTTTTGAAGGTGTATCCTTTACTGACATATTCGAGGAAGACGCCTAAGACTCCTGTCACATCCCTAGTTCTGGTATGCACTAGGATAGCCCTTCATGTGTGCATCATGTTTAAACTTTGAAAGAAACTTGAAATGGGGATGTCCAAACCCTAGTACCAAATGGAATTCAATTAGGTTCAACCTAAAAATAATTTCAGTGAATCCAAATGGCTTTCAAAAATGATCATCATTTCTGGAAAATGGTAGAACCATAACCAGAGGTGTTGCACATTTTTCCATGACATATTTCGTCACTGAATTAAATCATATGTACTTTGCATTTGGGCATTTAAATGCTAGTAAATATTTTAAATGCCCAAATAATTCTTAAAATAAGTGTGGGCTACTGGAAATAATCTAAACAAAGCCCCTTATTATTTTCAGGATTTTTAACGATGTCTAAGTATTTTTAATAAAGCCACACAGTTACAGAAAAATAGAAGACAGGTAATAAAAGAGAAGGAGGGAACTTACCTGGCCGCAGCCCACCTGGCAGGCCCAGCACTATGCTGGCCCATGCCAGCCAGTTGCTTCGTCCTTGCCAGGCAGGCACAGAGGTGACGCCGATGAGCGCGAGCTTGCCACAGCGCCACCTGCTTGCAGCCCGCGCCCGTGGACACCTGGGCAGGCTTCACGTTGCCGCCCCGACCCCGCAGACACCTCACACGCCCATGCCTCTCTCCCTCGCCATTCCCCATCTCACCGAGCGCAGCCGTCGCCGCCGACGAGAACCACCGCGGCCATCGCCTCTCCCTCGCCCCCTCGAGCAGTCCAGAATCTCTGCCGCATCTTCCTCGTCCTCTCCATCGAGCTACACGGCGCCAGAGGCCCTGCATCATCGCCATCTTCGTCATCTTCGCCGCCGGCCACCGAAGATCTCCTTCGCTGCTGCGCTCGCTCCGATGCTTCCCCGAGCACGCCGAAGCCACCCCTGCATCCGCCGTGAGCCACTGACCATCCTCCCCCTCTCCGTTCTCTCTGCCACTCGCCATAGTCGCTGCACGAAGCTTCACCGCACGCGCCGCCACCGAGCTCGTCGCCGACGTGACTCCGGCCACCCACTGGCCACACCACCATGTCCAACGCACTCACCGCACTCGCTGGAACCCGTAGCACCACTCCACGCGCCTCGCCGTGCCCCCTAGCGCCGTGTTCGACCTCGGCCGAACTCCGGCGACCGCCAAGGTCGTCGCCGGCGATGTTTCCGGCCACCCCAAGCTCCACCACCGCCACCAAACGCTGCGGCCTACTCCCAGCTACGCTTAGATGCCCTCCGCCGCTCTTTTGGTCAACGGAACGCGCTAATGCACTCTCACCGCCGCGTCTGGCCTCGCCGGCGGCTCAACGCCGGCATGTTTGACCTTTGACTTTGACTTGGTGGGCCCAGGTTGACTCCCCTGAGTCTATGACAAGTGGGAACCCGCTCTGCTAATTAACTTAGATTAGAACTAACTAAATTTAGTTAGTTTAAATAGTTGCTGACACGCGGGACCCACTGGTCAGGTTGACCTGGACGTCCCCTTTGATAGCTGACGTCACCCTAACGCACTGCTGATGTAATAACTAATTTCTGGATTTATTTTTTATATAGAAAATTCCAGAAATTGTTACAAACTACTAAAAATCATAGAAAATCAACCGTAGCTCCAAATCAAACAAATTATATATGAAAAATGATCAAAAAAATGCAATCTATCCATCTGTACCATTTTCATGCATGATAGAACACTTTAACCTTGCTGTTTAGGTGAAACAAGGTAATGCACTAATATGACCTTTTAAAATGGGTTTGCATTTGAATCTTTGGTTCAAATGTACTCATCTCAACCTGCTCTAGCTTGCATTAGCCCAAAACATATTCATATTGCCATGTCATAGCATGCATCATATTGTGCATTGCATTGATCGTGTTTCTTCTCTGTTTGCCGGTGTTGTTCCTCCTCGGTATACGTTGTACCAACGTTGTGATTGTTGACACTAATGAAGACTTAATGCTATCTTCAGAAGTGCCAGGCAAGCAAAACCACCTTGTTCATTCCGATAAAATCCCACTCTCTTGCTCCTGCTCTCTTTTACTGCATTAGGACAACAAAGACATATTTGTTACTTGCTGCGGTAGCTGAACCCCTTATCCTCTGCATAACCTGTCATTGCCACAGTAAATAGATGAAACCCACTAGCATGAGTAGGAGTTGTTTGAGCCATGATGTGCCTACTCATTCATGCTTGTTTGTCATGCCTGCTACTGCTTAGAGTTGAGTCAGGTCTGATTCATCGGGGATGAATTGGAGGTGTGTGAACATGTCCTACTGTTGAGAGCTAAGTGTGTGAACACGATTTGGTAAAGGTAGCGGTGAGAGGCCATGTAGGAGTACATGGTGGGTTGTATCATTGCAGCCGTCCTCAGGAACTGAGTTCTGTGTTTGTGATCCATGAACAGTTACTACCACACATTGGGCTCCGGGCGCTCCAAGCTCTCTCGACTTATTAATCAACCTGATCTCTGTCCAGGAGTTGCAACTAGTTTCTGGTGTTTGTAGGTAGTGTTAGTAGTCTACCAAGTTGCACCCGGTACAGGTGGGCTTGGGACAGACTAGGCACAGTGGCACGGTGTACCAAGTGGCACCCGGATGGTGGGCTTGGGAACCCTGCTCACATCGTTTGGGGCTGTGAGCGACACCCCGGCCGGATCTCCTTGCGGATGGAACCCGAATAGGCGATAAACCTGGATGAGATACTTGTGTGGTTAGTCAGGTCGTTTCCAACACCCTCGCTGGGCTTCTGCTTGAAGGTTGCCGAGTACATGTCCTGTAAACGGCGGTAAGTGGTGAGAGCGTGTGTGAAGAAGTACACCCCTGCAGGGTTAATATGATCTATTCGAATAGCCGTGTCCGCGGTAAAGGACTTCTGGGTTGCCTGTACAGTTCATAGACAAGTGAAAGTGGATACTCTAAAATGCGCAAGATAAGCGTGAGTGCTATGGATGACGTTCTCGTAGGGAGACGGGAGCGGATCCATAGTGGTGTATTGATGTGGTGAATATGTGGATTCGTGTGCGCCACCTCAAAAGAGTTACTTGCAGTCGTAGTTCAGGATAGCCACCGAGTCAAAGCTGGCTTGCTGCAGTTAAACCCCGCCATCCCCTTTGTTGATAATGATGCATTTGTAGTTAGTTCTGATGTAACTCTTGCTGGGTACATTTGTACTCACATTGCTTAATTTATGTTTTTGCAGAGAGACTTCAGTCTCGCTAGTAGTTCCAGGTGGACTTCGACGTTTAGCTTGTTACCTCAGCTACGATCTTGTGCCCTCGGCATGATCTGGTAGATAGACAGGCTTCTCAGCCTTTTTCATTTGTAGATGTCTGTACTCAAACATGTTAAGCTTCCGCATGTGCTTTGACTTGTATGCTCTGATTGTTGGGTCATGAGACCCATGTTTGTAATATCTCGCTCCTCGGAGCCTATTGATTAAAATACTTGAGTTGTAGGGTCATGTTGTGATGCCATGTTGTATTTGCACATATCGAGCATATTGTATGTATGTTATTGAAATGCTTGGTATGTGTGGGATCTGACTATCTAGTTGTTTATCCTTAGTAGCCTCTCTTACCGGGAACTGTCTCCTAGTGCTTCCACTGAGCCATGGTAGCTTGCTACTGCTCCGGAACACTTAGGCTGGCCGGCATGTGCCCTTCTTCGTTCCCGTGTCTGTCCCTTCGGGGAAATGTCACGCGATGAATACCGGAGTCCTCTTAGCCCGCTACAGCCCGGTTCACCGGAGTCCTGTTAGCCCAGTGCTACAGCTTGGATTCACTCATTGATGACCGACACGTTCGATGCTGGGTCATGGATGCCTGTCCCTGTAAGTTTGTGCCACTTTGGGTTTATGACTAGCCATGTCAGCCCGGGCTCCTTATCATGTGGATGCTAGCAACACTATCATATACGTGTGCCAAAAGGCGCAAACGGTCCCGGGCAAAGGTAAGGCGACACCCGTGGGATTACCGTGCGTGAGGCCATAAAGTGATATGAGGTGTTACATGCTAGGTCGATGTGGCATTGAGTCGGGGTCCTGACACGTCCCTACTAATTCTCTCAGGGCTGGACAAAGAAGGCGGAGCAGATTCACTGTCCGGCTCTGCTGCCCGAACACCCAGAAATTCCACTTCTAATGAAGATGCTGGTTCTGGTGCCCATTCAAGCGCTGGAGAAGAAGGCCAAGAAAAAGGCCAAGGGGACTAGAGATGGCCTCTGTCGCAAGGGTGCTTCGGACATGACGTTTGAAGACACCAAGACTCACTCCTCCACCATCGAGGACAAAGAGGAGGAAAGCTACTCTCCCCCTGAGGGGAAGGAAGAAGAGGACGACCTATAGAAATCTGGAGGCAGAGGCGTCCAAGAGGGGAAAGGGTTCCCTCGCGGATCACTCCGCATGGGACGTCGACCGCTGCCCGGAGCGGCGCCGCCGAGACAAGCCCCTGGCCGAATCGTGAGTACTTCAAAAACTCGGACGCATGCATATATCCGGCCTCTCTACTTCATAGTCCTAACATGCTGAATCATGCATTTGCAGTCTGACTCAGTCCGACCTCGAGCGATCCTCATGTTCGGGGGATTGGCTGGATCCGAAGGCGATGGACAGCGGGTCCCTTCCGGCGGCCTCCTCTCCCAAGGCCATGGATGACACCGTGGTGTTGTCCCAAAGGATCCCAGGCCAGGGAGAGACTCAGGAGGCCGTCAGGGTGGCGCCGGAGGGTGAAACCTCAGCCGCCGGACACATGGGGGAGCAAATCCCCATGAAGACTGGCGATGGGGGTCATATTCAGTTCGACCCCCAGCCGAATACGGTCCCGGAGACCTACGTGGCTCCGGAACCTAGTAAGCAGCCTCCTTCAAAAGGATGAGGTGCGGCAATTCCGCCAGTGACCTCTGTCCAGCCAGACGCGCCTGACACTCTAATGGAAGCACTGTGAGGTGCTTCTATTGTTGAGGAACACCGTACCCTTATGGGTATGATGGTTGAGAGGATTCAGTATGCGAAGAGTGGACTGACCAAAGCCTGCACAAGCCTTCTAACAGGCTTTGAGGTAAGCAACATAATTATGTAAAAAGAATGTCACAGTATCGACAGTAGCCCCTGAGACATTGTCCGGTGTTCGAAAAGAAAAGCCGGGCAGAGGATCAAACAAGTTTGGCAGGAGACTAACCAGATGAGTCAATGTGAACAAGCAGCCATCATTACTGGCTGCGACCTCCCATACTGCTGAGGTTTCCGGACTGAAGCAGAGTCTGGAGCGGGCTCTCCGGACTGAAGCAGAGTCTAGAGCGGGCCGATGAAGAGCTCGGCCGCGTGAAAAAATAGTTGGAAGACAATCAAGGTATGCAATAACCTTGTCTATATTCCAGAAGGATGAATGATTTGTGATGACTAAAGTGCCATGATATTTATTAGGAGCGGCGTCCGAGGTGGAGACCCTCAAGAAGGCGCTGGCCGAGGCCGAGGAGAGAGCGGCCAAGGAACAAGTCACCCGTGAAAAGCATGAGGCCAGGGTCGGTGAGGTCCAGCAGGAGCTCCAGGACGCCGTGAGGAAATGGGAGTCCTTGGAGAGCAACCTTGCGGATCAAGAGTCCGAGCTTGCCAAGGCCTGCCAAAGCACACATGATGCCTGGGTTGAAGCCCAGGGCACCCTCCAAGAAGTCCAGGAGGCCAGAAAAATCACGGCGGGTAAGGCCTTTATTATGCAGAGCAAATGTGTGAAGAGAAGGTTCCTCTTACTGACCCAGATTTGGAGTTCTCCAGGGGCTTTTGCGGTTCTGCCGCACAGTGTTTCAAACGCTGTGGAATTCTTCCGAGCCGAAGAGGGGAGCTCAACGGAGAAGCTGTTTTGGTCGCAATACCTTGCGCTAGAACATCCGGTGCCCTTTAGCGATCAGCTAAAACAGCTTGTCAAACTGCATAGGGTGGCTAAACTAGCCATGAAGAATTTAATAATCCAGCTATGGCCTGCCGAAGCCATACCCAACAGCTACTTTGGGCTCGTGAAGCGGCTGGTCAATGCCTTCCCTCGGCTTGATGCCATCAAGCGGTCGGTCTGTATCAAAGGCGCGCGAATGGCCTTCGGCCGAGTCAAGATGAAGTGGGTGAAGATGGACGCCGTGAATCTTGCGATAGAGGGACCGCCTGCGGGCAAGGAGCACTGCACGCCCAAGCGGTATTTTGACGATGTCTTTGAGGGATCCCGCTTTTGTAGAGGGGCAGTGTTCAAAAGAAATTATCTTTGAATGAAGTCATTCATATTGTCCCTTCTTGTATTATGAAACAGAGCCGTCGTGTAATATAATGCCTGTTATTTAAAATTTTACCTCATGTGCGACCGTTTTGTTAAATCTGAGAGTTGGCCAGTAGTCGGCTTCAGCCCCCATGTAGGTAGTACGGGGGTGTTCGGGATGAATCTAAACACTCTTTATCCCAGAGTTTTATCCTTAAAGGAGGTGTTTAGCGCAACGAACCAGGCAATCAGACAATGTGGCTTTATCACCCTCACTTAGCCATAGGAGTTTGACAAATAGAAATGTAGGCGCAGCCCCTAGTATTAGTAAGTCCGAATTTGGGGTGCTGTAAACACCTGATCGGATAAAAACCGATTCATCGCATAATGCGGAAAAAATCACAAAAGATTTGCAACCTCTCGAACAGCTAACCGGCTCACGCCGCATCATGACAGTCAGTTTTCGGCTTTCTCTACCGAGGTGCTCATCCGGATAAACCAGGACACTATCGCAGTAGTTCTCCCTTTACTACCCTAGCCGATATAGCGGAATGTAAGGTAGTAAGCATAGGAGTCGGGCAATCCAACTATTGACCAAAGACATGATTCAAAGCAGATGCATATAATGCTAAAGTTTGGGGTGCCGAACTATACTCTAAAAAAGTGTTCGGACTTTGTTGCCATATTATGGGGAGTGATGAAGCCCCTAGCGAATTAAGGCGTACCAGAGTGTACGGGTGCCATTCCTAAGAATATCTAGAAAAAGATGTAAGGACCTCGACTCAATGCCACACCGATCTAGCATGTAACACCTCATACACTTTGCGGCCTCACGTGCGGTATTCCCACGGGTGTCGCACTTCCTTGCCCAAGACCGTTTGCGCCTTTTGTCAGACGTATATGATAGTGTCGCTAGCATCCATATGACACGGAGCTCAGGCTGACATGGCTAGTCGTGAGCCCAAAGTGGCACTAACTTACAGGGATAGGCATACACGACCCAACAACGAATGTCTCGGTCATCAACGACTGAATTCAGGCTGTAGCAACTTGGCTAGCAGGACTCTGGTAAACCAGGATGTAGATGGCTAACAGGACTCCGGTAGTCATCCCATGACATTTCCCTATAGGGACAGATACAGGATCGAAGAAGGACACACGCCGGCCAGCTTAAGTGTTCCGGAGCAGTAGCAAGCTACCAGGGCTCAGTGGAAGCACTAGGAGACATTTCCCGGTAAGATAGGCTACCAAGGATAAACACTAGATAGTCAGATCCCACACATACCAAGCATTTCAATCATACACACAATATCACCATATGTGCAAATACAACATGGCATCACAACATGACTCTACAACTCAAGTACTTCATTTAAATGCTCAGGGAGCCATACATAACATACACACAAGTATGGGTCACACGACCCAGCATTCAAGTCATGCAAACATACAATCCAATAGCGGAAGTAACATGTCTGAGTACAGACATCTAGAAAATAAAAGAGGCTTGAGGAAGCCCGGCTATCCTACACTGTCAATCGTGAGCTCAGGATCACCACCTGGGCTTCAGCCTACTCATCGACATCAACGTCTATGAAGAACCCATCAGAAGGGGTTGCAGCATCTTCTGTAAAACGTAAATTAAGCAAACATGAGTACAAAGGTACTCAACAAGACTTACATTAGATCCTACATACAGGCACATTATTAAGAAGGGATGGTGGGGTTATTGCAGCAAGCCAGCGTTGATTCTTGGCTAAGCTATCTTATGAGACTCCAACTTGTAATTGTTTTGTGCACTCGAGTCCACTACACACCATTTCAATACACTACCGTGGATCCACCTCCGTTATCCTACGGAAGAGCCATCCTCGGCACTCATGCTTATCTTGAGTCTTCTAGTCGTATCCATGAACTTGTCTATGAACTGTATAGGCAACCAAGTAGTCCTTTAAGGCGGACGTGGCTATTCGAATGGATGATGTTAACCCTGCAGGAGTGTACTGTCGGATTTCGGGTTCCGGCAGACCGTCAAGGTTCGAACTCTAGGGTGCACGCGAAGATCACACCTCCTGCCTACCACGTCTCGTCGCCTCGCAATGATCTAAACTACACGAAGAACAACACAAGGGACATGAGATTTATACTGGTTGAGGCCACCATTGTGGTGTAATACCCTACTCCAGTTTGTGGCATGATGGATTGCCTCAGGGGGGCAATGATGAATAATACAAGGAAGAACCGCCTCGCGAGGGGCTGTTCTTGGCTGGTGCGATGAACTGCTTGGGTGAGTTCAGTCGCCTCTCTCTCTCTAATCTACCCAAAATCTACTCTTCCTCTCTCTTCAGTGGCTAGCCCTATTTATAGAGGGAGGCCCAGGGCCTCTTCCCAAATATTGAGCGGGAAGGGCGCCAACAATTGGCCATTTTGAAGGGGAACATCTAGTACACTTATCCTGACTAAAGTCGGACCTCGCCTGCCAAAGACCCTGACGGTGACGCCGGCTTGGGCTCGACGATGACCTCCATCCTACCGTCCTGCTGGTCTTGGTCTTGTTGCACCGAAATGGTTGCCATTGCTTCATACTCCTGCCTGCGCTTGCCCCCTTTGCACCAAAGAGGAAACAAGGACTCTGCGCAGGCCGGCGCCCGCCTGGCCTCGGTCGTCATGGCTTGCGTCATGGGCACCTCGTGAGGTACCCCGCCTTGATCTCTCCGCCTCCTCGCGAGCCAGCCTGATGATGTTGTGCCCAAGGAAGCCTCCGGTCGTCCGCCCCGCGAGGCTTGGCCCCTCGCGAGGGTATTGACTATGTGTTGATGAAGATGGGCCGTACTGGGCCACTCCCTGAGCCACGCCGCAGGCCACTGGCAGGCAAGTCTGGGTACCCCCGTTCCCAGGATGCCGACAGTAGCCCCCGGGCACAAGGTGCGCCTGGACTTGGCTTAGGAGAGAAGCGAAGGGGCAAGTGTGAAGCGCCGCAGGCCCCATCAGCCTGCGGCCTTGGGCTCCACGTGGCGGTTGATTGGACGTGGGCATCCCTGCTTCCCCACGACGCCTCAGCAACTGCACGAATTGACAAGAGAGCGGTACCCGTCTAGGCTTACCTTCTTTGCCTTCTCCAGTCATTGCCCAGATCCTCTTTCTCGCTCCTATCCCTCTTGCTTCCGAAATCCCTAGATCTACTCTAACCCTGCATCTTACCAAGGCATGGCGCATCGCCAGACCCTGGATGGAGCATGGTACTCGCCCGCTCTGGATCCTTCGAATGTGTCGGAGAAGAACCTTGCTCGGACACGCCAGATGATGGCAGCGCAAGGCAACGACGGGGCGGCCGTGGTCAAGGTTGGTTCCGCCCTTCCTGAGGACAAAGGAATCACCTTCTACCCGCTCTTCGTGAGCGCCATCGCCGCCGGTCTGGTGCCTCCCTTTTCTGAGTTCTTCCTTTCTGTTCTCCACCATTACAACCTGCAAGCTCTGCACCTCCATCCCAACTCTGTTCTTCTCCTGGCGATTTTCGCCTACTACTGCGAGGCTCATGTTGGGGTAAGTCCCTCGGTGGCCTTGCTGCACCATTACTTTTACCTCCGGGTTTCTCGCGGCCCCATCACCGCGGGCGCGAGCTTTGTTGCGTACGCCAGCTCCAATGCTATCTCGAAGCCCGGGAAGAGGATTGAAGGCTTCAGGAGCAAGTGGGTCATGGTGGATGCTGGGCGCATCCATCCCCGGCTGATTTTGCCCACGAGGCAGCCCGAGTCTGTCGACACTTGGTCCCGCGTGGAGCTCATCGATCCCCGCGCGAAGCCCGTGCTGGAGAGGATGGACACAAACCTGTGGCCGGGCAACATGGCGACGGCGAAACTGACCACGGCATCGCTCATGAGGGAGTTCCTGGAGCACCGGGTGGCTCCGCTTCGGGAACACTCGCTCCCGCTGTTGAGGCTCGGGGGGCCGATGCCGCCCTTCACCCGAGCTCCGCAGTCCTGGCCAATGAAGATTTGGCCGTGGTCCTCCAATTCTTGGTTGCGGGAGACATGGCAAGAATGGAGGGTGCTCCTGTACCCCTGTTCCTTCGGGATGATTGGGAGCAGGCGGTGAACTCCATGCCCGCTTTCAACGGGGACGGGCCTGTGCCCGCGGAGGTTCCTGAGGACCTGGCGGCCCTGGAGATGGTGAACGTATCCTCCGGCGACTCCGAAAGAGAGGAGGAAGAAGAGGAGCAGGAAGAGGAGCCCGATTCCGAGGTGACCGATGGGGAGTCGAGAGCGCCCCTCCCTCGGTGCAGGTCCCGCGCTCTCGCCTCATGCCGGACGACAACGAGGATGGCGACGAGCGAGGCGGTGAGTGCTCGCCCCTGATCCCGAAGAAGGACAGGACGGGGTTGGTTCTCCGCGGGCCTGCTCCGGCTCTAAGGCAATCTTCAGACGTGCCTCCTACTCCCGAGTCTCCTGAGGTTGATCCCAGTCGCCGGCTATCGGGCTTCAAGTTCGGCCGGAGGTTGCTTGAGCCCGCGAGCGATGACCAGTAAGTGCTTGATTCTTGTTTTGCTTCTTGCTTTGTGGCTGAGGCTTGACGTCCATATTCCTTGGCTAGGCCGGTGCCTGCGGCAAAAAAGCTGAAGGGGGCCCCTGAGGCTTCACCTGGGGCAGCACTTCCACCCGTGGAAGAAGGGGGCGACAAGGCCTAGGCCTCTCCTGCCCGGTCATCCTCGCGAGGCCTGGCGGGGCGTGCTGGGGCGAGCTCAGCCCCCGTGGCCCAAGCGACTCCCGAGGTGTCCCTGCCTGACGCCACTGCCGCAGTCATCAAGGCGTAGGAGGTCCCAACTCATGGTGCTGTGATCACGCTGTCGTCTTCTCCTCCTACTCTGCCAACTGCCATTTCTCTGACTCCTTCTACTGTCCTGGATCGTGCTGCTGCTGAGCTGGACTGGCTACGAGAAGATCTTCAGGACGCCAGCCCTCACTTGGTGGCCGGGCGCCTAGAGCTGGCCTCTTGCTGGGTCCGCTCTGATGCTTTAGTTCGAGCGGCGGTGGCTCAGGTCGCGACGGCTTGCGATGAGGAGAAGCAGGCCATCCTTGAGGCCAAGGCCTCTCACGACGCCGCCTTGGGTGAGGTTGCGGATGTCCGGGGTTGCTGCAAGGCGCTGGAGAGTGAGCTGCAAGGCCTGCGCGACCATCTCGCCAAGGAGGCCCATGACCGCCAGGAGAAGGAGGAAGATATGATGGCTCGTGAAGCTGCCGCCAAGGAATAGGATGCCAAACTTGATGAACGCCATGGCCGCTTAGGTGCGCTGGAGCAGGCGTTGGAGGCAAAGAGGATCGAGCTGGACGACAAGGCGCGGGTCCTGGCCGAGGACCGCGTGGCCTTCACGAAGCTGGAGGAGAAGGCTCGTAGCTTGTTGAAGACGCTTTATGACAGCGGCCTGGACAGCCTGCTGGCCGGTGCCGAGGACGGCCCTGCCAAGCTGCTTCCCTTCCTGGTCCGCGGCCTTGAAGATGTCGCCCTCGGCCATGGCCCCACGGCTGAGGCTGAGGCGCGTGTCCTTTCTTCTGCGGCACTAACGCGCGTCTTCACCCACGTCTACCTCCACGACCCCGGCGTTAACCTTGACAGCCTGCTAGAGCCTGTGAGCGGCGAGCTTACCGTTGTCGCTGCTAAGGCCGTGAAGGGTCGAGCGGAGGCTCTGCTGGTGAAGTTTCGTGCTTTCAGCACCAAGCCAAGGCGAGGCGCTGCCGATCCTGAGGCTCCACGAGGCGAAGTCGCCCAGTGCAGCTCCGTCACCAGCGATGGCACTGCCAGAAAGTGACCCCTTCGCGGCTCCTATCCTGTTTTTAGCTGCTGCAACATGCATCATGCCTCGTGGAGGCATTTAAACTTGTGTTTGGCGTTGTCAAAGCACTCTATGGACTGTAATATTTGCTTTTGAATTCCTTAAGATTTGCGCTTTTCCTTTCTACTTGCTTCTGTTCTACATCGGCAGAGCCCGGCCCCGCACATACCTCAGCCGCCGTTAGCCCCGACCGGAAACCAGGACGGGACCAAGGAGTGAGGGGCTACGTGACCAGTTAGGCTCCTGAGTCGCGATGCTCAGGAGTCCCCCTGGACGCGCGAATAGCAAGTAGGGAGGGGAGATGTATGGGTAAATCTACTGTTCTACATCGGCAGAGCCCGGCCCCGTGCATACCTCAACCACCGTTAGCCTTTCGGAACTAAGGGGTGAGGGGCTACGTGACCAGTTAGGCTCCTGAGTCGTGATGCTCAGGAGTCCCCCTTGACGTTCAAATGGCCTTCTTACCTTGGCTCCGCTCGGGGAGAGACGTGCGACGAACCAGGCCCGAGGGGCCTGGCTGGGTGGCGTGCACCTAGGCGTGACCTAGGCATAGCCCCCGTGCCCAGCCCCCTCGCGCGGCACTCCCGAGGGGAGGCGTTACGATGGGGCCGGACATTGAGCTCTGGGCTCCCTGAGGTTGATGCGGCCCGGGGCCACCCTCAGTTGTTTATCACCAGTGCGGAGCATAGCGCTTCCGTATATGTACGGGCATAGTCGCTCCTTGGTAGTGTCGTCAGCCAGCACGGAGCATGGTGCTTCCACTGGTGCGTGGGAGGGGGCTTCCCTCCAGGAGGAGCCCCCAGGGCATGTACAGCCCCGCCCTGACACGTGGCTGGCACGGTAGGGCCTGACGAGGTGTATCTGGGCACCCGTGAGAAAGCGCGGGACTCACGGGGCCCTACCTCAGGGCGGGTTGCGCCTGGCTCTGGGCCTTTACTTGTAATGTGTTCCTGCAAATTTGGTTAGATGCCGACGCTCTACGTCCTCAAGTCCCGGCCCTCGAGCGAGCTCAGCCGTCGCTGGTATGCCAGCTCGCGATGCCGTGGACAAGGCTAGAGGGTGAAGGATGGAGAGCCGGTAAGAGCCCATGGGTCATGATGCTCAGGTACCCCCCCCCCCTTTAACGTGCAAGCGGCTGACATGAAGGAAGAAGGGTGCCGTGAATAGGCATCAAGAAATGATCATGATGGGTCAAATGCACGACCCGAATAAACGTGAGAGGGATACATGCAACTGGGTTTGGCCCGAGTGGCTTGGGGATAATGCAGCTCGAGGGGCGCCCCCCAATAAAGTAAGCTAAAAACATGAACCAAAGGGATACATGCCGCAGGGACGGACCCACGCGGCCTGGGAATGATGCAGCCCTGGGGGCGCTCCCAGCTGAAAATGGAACTCGAAGGATGTCACCTGATGATGTTGAAGATGAAAGGATGCTGAAGTAGCGGACGGCGTGCGCTGCGGAAGCCGATCTTCATGAGCACCCAGGCCCAGGAGCCTCGGGAGGCTCCGGAGGCGCTGGCGGATCCTCGCAGACCATCTCCATCTCTGCCAGGACTGTGGAATGCCTGGCCGCTTGAGCCTCCAGGATGCTCCTCATGAGGCGCTGACGCACAACAGCCGTGTTCGGCAGGCCTTAAGGCATGCGAACATAGCTGTGAGGTGGGCCTTCGCAACGTCCCACACGTGAGGGACAGAGGCGCTCCTGAGAGGCGGCTCGGTTGAGTCCTGGTATGTCGATGCAGACGCGCAGCCCACCATCCTTGCCTGGATGGGGAGCTACGGCGGGTAAGTGGCGGCTGCCACTCATGACTCTTGACTCCTGCAGCTCCTGAATGATCTCGCTGACGAACTCCTGAGTGTTTGTCCCTCCTTGCATTGCTCCTTCCTGAGGGAAACGTGCTTTGAAACACGCCTCCAAGTGGTGCCCGAGCGCCTCCCTCGCGATCTTAGCAAAGTCGATGGCCCTCCAGGAGAGAGCCCCCCAGCCTTGCTCGAGGAGGGCGTCGGGCACGCCTTCCTATGGGACAGAAGGAGGCGCCCCCTGAACCGGCACGGACCCTGAGGGGCCTGCCTCCCGAGGGTTCGGACCAGGCGATGTCTTCTTCTTCTTAGGGGCAGCCTCGGGAAGCCTTCCGCTCCTATGATCTGGGTCTTCAATTGACGCGGCTTGAAAAGCACGTTCCAGAGAACACACAGCGGCTCTCTCTTCACAAGGCGCCGTGATGACTCCACCGCTTCCTAGCATCTTGAGGACATTGTAGCCGTGATGAGTCATGGCCATGAACTTGGCCAGGGCTGGGCACCCGAGGATGGCATTGTACGGCAGGCGAATGTGCGCGACGTCGAAGTCAATGAGCTTGGTGCGGTAGTTGTCGCGCTTCCCGAAGGTAATAGGAAGGCAGACCTGCCCTATCGGAACCGTGGAACCATCAGTGACTCCTAATAAAGGCTTGGTTGGCTGAAGCTGATTGTATGGCACTTGGGGATTGTTGAACGTCTCGATGGATAGGACATTGAGCCATGCTCCACCATCGATGAGGGTCCTGGTGACTTGCACATTGCTGATGATTGAGGAACAAAGCATCGGGAGGACTCCGGCTGTGGCCGCGCACTTGAGCTGATCCACTGAGCTGAACATGATGGCGCACGCTGACCACCTGAGAGGGCGTGTGGCCTCAAGCTTGGGGAGGACTGCATTCACTTGGCGAGCAAACTGCTCGAGGATGCGCTGAGAGGCCGGGGCCTGAGCGCCGCCCAAGATGCAAGAGATTGCGCGCGGCTCCTGGAAGCCTCCAGCCCCCTCGTCGTGATGATGGTCTTCATTCGTCCTCGGCTATGGTGGCATGGGAGGGAGGCCCGCGTTGCCTTGTGGGCGATCCTCGCGAGGCTGATCCCTCCAACCTCCCTCGCGGGGCGGGTCCCTCTAACCTCCCTCACAAGGCTGGTCCTACCAGCGGTCCTCGCGAGGTTGGTCACGCCACCCTTGGCGAGGGCCACGGTCTTCCCATCGTCCTCCACCTCTTCCTCCTCCTCGGCCATAGCCCCGGTCACTGCGCTCGGTGCGTCGGCCGGCACGCACGTTCCGCACGGCCCTGAGCTCTTGGCATTCGTTGGTGTTTTGGGTGTGGAGGTCATGGTACACGCAGTACTGGCTACCCTTGGATGACTCAGGCTGATCCCTGCCTTGCTTGGTGTCCGGCTTTGCTGCAAGCACGACAGCCCCCTTGCGCTTCACGTCCTTGACCTTGGGATTCTTCTCTTCTGGGTCAGCAGCTGGCAGCTCAAGGAGGGAAAGGCGCCCTTCCTCAGCCCTAGCGCACTTGGTCGCCAAGTTGAACAGCTCCAGGGAGGTGCACAGTTCCTCATGGATCGCAAACTCCTCCTTCATCTTGACGTCACGCATGCTGTTGGAGAAGGCTGAGATGATGGCCCCCTTAGACACCCTGGGTATCTGAAGGCGAGCGTTGTTGAAATGCTGGATGAATTTCTGCAAGGTCTCCCCTGACTGCTGCTTGATGCGGCACAAGTCGCTCATGGCCGAGGGCCGGTCGCACGTGCGTTGGAAGTTGGCGATAAATCGGGTGCGCATCTCGTCCCAGGAGGAGATATTGCCAGGAGCCAGGTTCAGGAGTTGGTGCGGGCACCGTCCTTGAGTGCCATGGGGAACCAGTTCGCCATGACCTTCTCGTCCCCATTGGCGGCTTCAATAACCAGCTCATAGAGCTGGAGGAACTCCGCAGGGTCTACCGTGCCATCGTAGCGCGGGGGCAGATCTGGCTTGAACATGCCCGGCCAGGCCACGCTGTGCAGCTCAGCGGTGAAGGCACGGCAGCCTGCAGTGGCCGCAGGGGGCCTTTTGTGACGGAGAGCTTGATCTTGGAAGTCTCTGTGCGCTGCCGCCAGGAGCAGCACGGGGTCTTGTCATGCTGGAGCAGGAGCGCATTCGTGCCGGGCCGGTGCGGGGAGCACACGGGCAGCTTCTTGGGGACGAGGGATCTCTTGGCAGCTCTTCTCTTGCTGTGCTGGCGCCGGACGGAGTGGGTTCCACCTAGGGGCCATGCGCCTTGGGGCAAGGCGCCTTCTTGAGGGGGAGGCGGTTGAGGCGCCCCCGGAGCTTCGTCGCCGGCATAGGGCAGGGCGCGGTGCAGTGAGAGGGATGGCGCAGGGGAGCCCCCTGCGGCGCTGACGAGCTCGGTGATGTGGGCGAGCCACTCGTCGTAGAGGTCGTCGACGGGACGGTAGTGCAAGAGCTCCCGCGCCAGGAGCAGCGCGGCGTGCGCGTCCGCAGGAGCGCGATGGGCGTGGAACGAGGAACCAGCTGGAGTCAGCGACGGGGTGGCGGTGTGGCCTTCTCGCCGCACCGAAGGATGCAGGGACGACGCCTGCTGCTCGTTCCCCGCCGGGCCGGTGGTGGCATTGACGGCAGGCGGCGGGGAACGGTGGGGGCACCCGCCGACGGGGGTTGTCTGGGCGACGTGAGTGGTGAGAGCGGCCCGGCGCTCGGCACGGGCTCGATGAGCGTCTGACATGGATGCAACGGGCGGCGAAACACGAGGCGACGGAAGGCGGATTCCGGTGCACCCCTACCTTGCACGCCAAATATCGGATTTCAGGTTCCGGCAAACCCTCAAGGTTCTAACTCTGGGGTGCACGCGTAGATCACACCTCCTGCCTACCCACGTCTCGTCGCCTCGCAAGGATCTAAACTACACGAAGAACAACACAAGGGCCACGAGATTTATACTGGTTCAGGCCACCATTGTGGTGTAATACCCTACTCCAGTTTGTGGCATGGTGGATTGCCTCAGGGGGCCAATGATGAATAATAGAAGGAATAACAGCCTCGCGAGGGGTGAGTTCAGTCGCCTCTCTCTCTCTCTAGTCTACCCAAAATCTCCTCTCCCTCTCTCTTCGGTGGCTAGCTCTATTTATAGAGTGAGGCCCTGGGCCTCTTCCCAAATATTGAGTGGGAAGGGCGCCAACAATTGGCCATTTTGAAGGGGAACATCTAGCACACTTATCCTGACTAAAGTCGGTCCTCGCCTGCCAAAGAGCCTGATGGTGACGCCGGCTTGGGCTCCACGATGACCTCCATCCTGCCGTCCTGCTGGTCTTGGTCTTGTTGCACCGAAATGGTTGCCTTTGCTAGATACTCCTACCTGCGCTTGCCCCCTTTGCACCAAAGAGGAAACAAGGACTCTGCGCAGGCCGGCGCCCGCCTGGCGCCCGCCTAGCCTTGGTCATCGTGGCTTGCATCATGGGCACCTCGTGAGGTACCCCGCCTTGATCTCTCCGCCTCCTCGCGAGCCACCCTGACGAGGCTGTGCCCAAGGAAGCCTCCTGTCGTCCGCCCCGCGAGGCTTGGCCCCTCGCGAGGGTCTTGAGTATGTGTTGATGAAGATGGGCCGTACTGGGCCACTCCCTGAGCCACGCCGCAGGCCGCAGGCAGGCAAGTCTGGGTACCCCGTTCCCAGAACGCCAACATGTACTTCTTCATACATGTTTCCACCACTTAGTGTCTGGACACGACCTGTGCTCGGCAGACTTCAAGCGAAAGCTGACGTGGGTGTAGACCACGACCTACCTAAACACCTAAGTCTCTAGTCCTGGTTTGTTGCCTATTCAGGTTCCATCCGCAGGGAGTTCGGCCGAGGTTTCCACATACGGCCCCGAATGATGTGTATAGGGTTCCGAGACACCTAACGGGTGCCCGACATGCCCGGCCACGTACCTACCGCATCACAGCCCACCCCGAGGGTCAGCGCTGCCCACGGCCTCCAGTATACTACAAACACCAGAAACTACTTGCAACTCCTAGACAAAGGACTAGGGTGGATAAGAAGTCGAGCGAGTCAATTAGGGATCCCAATGTATGGTACTAGCTGAATCTTAAATCACACATACAGATCTAAGTGCTTAAGGACAGTTCCAATGAAATAACCCAGCATGTACTCCTACATGGCCTCTCATCGATACCTTTACCAAATGGTGTTCAACACATCACTCTCGTTACGACATGATCATTTCACTCTAGCCCATCGCCCAGATGAACCAGACCTGACATGACTCTAAGCATAGCAGGCATAGCAAGGTAGGAAACACATACACACGGCTCAATCAACTCCTGCACATGCTAGTGGGTTTCATCTAGTTACTGTGGCAATGATAGGTCATGCAGAGGAAATGGGTTCAACTACCGCAGCACACAAAAGTTTGAAACGCGTTGTCTTAAATGCAGTAAAAGAGAGCAGAAGCGAGAACATGGGATTGTATTGATATGATCAAATGATTGGTTGCTTGCCTTGTGTGTCCGTAGTCTGATATTGCTCCTCGTTTGGATACTCGCGATACTCTTTCGGGGCAGAACCTACCGCAGAGAGCACCGATATACAATCAGTACCAAACAATGTACAACAATATGATGCATGCATGAGACATGGAAAAATGAGTGTATTCGGCTAATGCAACTATGACCAGATGAGTTTGAGCCATTTGGAACCAAAGATTCAAATTCCAAACTCATATGTGATCTTAAATAGTGCTTTATCATGTTTTGCACTAAACAGCAAGTTGACTTTCTCAGACATGCATTAAACCAGTACAGATGGATAGAATGGATTTTTCTGATCATTTTTCATATATAACACTTTGCATATGGAGTTCCAGATTAGTTTCTATGAATTTTGGAAGTTTGCACTAATTTCTGGAATTTCCTGAATAAGAATAAATCCAGAAACGTGGATTACTGCGTCAGCAGGTCAACAGGGGCATCCAGGTCAAACCTGACTAGTGGGACCCACTGGTCAATGTCTCTGCTGATTAGCTAGTTTAATTAGGATTAGTTTAGTACTAACCTAGGTTTGACCAAACGGAGGGGCCCACATGTCAGTGACTCAGGGGAGTCAAACATGTGGTCAAACCACACTGACTCGCCGGTGTTTAGCCGCCGGTGACGTCTAGACATGGCGGAGGCTACGGGATTCGCCCTCCGGCGACCAAATGGACGGCAGAGACCATCTATGGGTAGCTGGGAGTGAGCCGTGTCGAGTGGTGGTGGTGGTGGTTGAGCTCCAGGTCGCCGGAAACAACGCCGGCGATGAGCTGTGCGGCTGTCGGAGTTCGGGTGAGGTCGAACTCGTCGTTGTGGTGATCTTGGAGGCTCAAGGCCAGCTCCTATGTGGTCTATGTGACACAACAAACTCGTTGGACAAGGTGGTGTGGCTGTTAGGTGGCTGGAGCATCGTTGGCAACGAGCTCAGGCGGTGGCGCGAGTGGTGCAGCTCGTTGCGGTCGAAGTAGTTGGTGGCAGCAAGAACGAGAGGGATGGGAAGTGGCAGAAGCTCACGGCAAACACGATGATATAGGCCGCATGGTCGGGGACGAGCTGGAGCTGCAGTGACGGCGAAGGAGATCTCCGGCAATGGTAGAGTCGGACGAGCTTGATGGGGTGGCTTCGCGGCGAACGAGCGCTCGGGGCTCATCTTGCTCGATGGAGAGGACGATGGCGGAGCTGCTGGACACGGAGAGGCGACACAGAGACGGCGGTGGCAATGTCTCCGACGGCGAGGTGGCTGCGGCTCTCTCGGCCATGGCGGAGGGAAGCGAGGGAGAGGCGTTGGGGGAGAATGAACGTGTCCAGGGGGTCGAGGGGGCGACGTGGAGGTTGACCAGCATGTCCAGGGGCAATGCGGTAAGTAGGTGGCGCCGTGGCGAGCTCGCACTCGTCGGCGTCACCTCCGTCCCTGCCTGGTGGGGACGAAGCAGCTGGCTGGCATGTGCCAGCACAGTGCTAGGCCGCCAGGTGGGCTGGGTGGTGCGTTCGGCCAGGTAAGGCCTTTTCCCTTTTATTTCTGTTTTGTTTTATTTCTGTAAGTTTGTGGCATTTCTAAAAATACTTTGGCATCTTCATGGAACATTTTAGTTTGGGATTATTTGGACATTTGAAATATTTACTAGCATGTAAATGCCCAAATTCAAATAACTAATGATTTAATCGAGTGACCTTAGGATGTCCTAGAAATTTGTGCACCATTATTGTCAGAGGTTTAAGACCAAGGCAAAGATGATGAACATTTTAGAAGGTCATTTCAGGTTCATTGAAAATATTTTTAGTAAACCCTAGTTGGTTTCAGGGGGTGCTGGGGGTTCTGTCATCCCCATTTCAAGTTTCTGACGAAAGATAGACATGATGCAAGCACTCTAATGCATGAACTAGCTAGGGTGTGACAACTCACCCCCACTAAGAAAAATCTCGTTGCGAGATTTAGGATCCTCCAGAAATAAGGCGGGGTACTCAAGTCAAAGACGATCCTCCCTTTCCCAAGTTGCTTATTTCTCAGAATGGTGTGACCATTGAACCTTGAGAAACTAGATGTTATGGCGTCTAGTGATACACTCGGCTTGATCAAGGATACGATTGGGGTATTCTCGATACGTGAGATTATCTTGGAGATCAAGCGTTTCATGGTCCACTCCACGGATAGGATCCAGAAGCAACTTCTGAGTGGAGAAATGTGGAAGACATCGTGGACTCTGGAGAGGTGCGGAGGTAGTTCCAGTTGGTAAGCAATTTCTCCTCGTTTAGCAATAATGCGGAAGGGTCCAATGTAGCGAGGAGCCAATTTTCCTTTGATACCGAAGCGAGGGGTTTCCTTTAGAGGAGTAACCCAAAGGTAAGCCTTCTTGTCAACATCAAAAGTCATAGCCTTATGCTTACGATCATATTGGCTCTTTTGACGAGATTTGGCTGTTTTCAACTTTTCACGAACAATGCGTACTTGCTCTTCTGCTTCCTAGATCATATCCAGGCCAAAGAATTGTCTTTCCTGATATTTGACCAATTAAGAGGCGTTCGACACCTTCGTCCAAAGAGAACTTCAAAAGGAGCTCTGCCCAAGCTAGATTGATAGCTATTGTTATAAGCAAATTTGGCAAATGGAAGGCATTTCTCCCAATCCATTCCGAAAGAGATAACAGAAGCTCGAAGCATGTCTTCTAGGATCTGGTTGATGCGTTCTACTTGACCACTTGACTGAGGGTGAAAGGCGGTGCTAAAGGAAAGACGAGTTCCCATAGCATTTTGGAAACTTTCCAAAATCGAGAGGTGAAGAGACTACCACGATCCGAGTTAATTTCCAATGGAACACCATGGAGATACACTATTCAGGAGATATACAGATCTGCTAGCGGACTATCGGTTATACTCTCGCGAACAGGCAAGAAATGGGCCACTTTGGAAAGATGATCGATAACAACGTAGATACCGTTATTCCCTCTCTTGGTCCTGGGAAAACCGGTGATGAAATCCATACCAATTTTATCCCATTTCAATTCAGGAATAGATAAGTGTTGAAGGGTGCCAGCAGGCCGTTGATGCTCTACTTTAACACGATGACATACGTCGCAATTAGCAATAAATTGAGCTATGTCTCTGTTCATCCTAGTCCACCAGAACCTCTAGCGTAGATCCTGATACATCTTGGTACTACCGGGATGAATGGTGAGAGGGGATTCATGAGCTTCCTTAATGATCAATTGTCATAGTTGTCGCTTCTCGGGAACCACTAAACGGTTTCCGAAGTACACGTCACCTTGATCATTCACAGAGGAACATGTAGCAACTCCGCTAGCAATGTTCTCCTTGATCCGAGATATCCCCTTGTCATGGCACTGAGCGGTTATGATATGATCCGTAAGGGTAGGTTTCTCCACCAAGGTAGAAAGTAATCCTTGAGGAACAATGTGAAGATTAAGCTTCCGAAATTCCTCATAGAGAAGTGGTTGACTTTGTTGTAACATCATATTGTTACAATAAGACTTACGACTTAGTGCATCAGCCATGACATTAGCTTTACCTGGGGTGTAAGTTATTCCTAAGTTGAAATCTGTGATCACTCGACCAAACATCTTTGCCTGAGATTCAAATCTGGTTGGGTGAATATGTACTTCAGACTTTGGTGATCGGTGAAGATTTCGCAATGATTACAGAGGAGGTAATGTCGCCAGGTTTTGAGTGCATGGACTACAGCTGCAACTTCGAAATCAGTCTGACCTTTCTCAGAACTGATAGCCTTGTTCACAAGCTTCTGAAAGGAAGTGCACTCGTGCAGACGGAGATCAGCGCGAAGCTCGGGGCTGAGTCCCTTGCGGAAACATGCCTGCTTCTTGGCATCGGTGGAAACTTCGTCAATTGAATAACGTGCTAGATTTCCGAACTCCCTGCTATATGCATCCATAGTGAGTCTACCTTGGGTGAAACTACAGAAATCCTCACACTTGCGATCCATAAGACCTTCCGGGATGTGATGTTCACGGAAAGCCTCACTGAACTCTGCCCAAGTAGTGACCTGGCCAGCTGGGCGCATGGCCTCATAGTTCTCCCACCAGAGACTGGCGGGGCCTTCAAGATGATAGGCAACATAAGTGACCTTGTCAGCTTCAGCTATGTGTGCAGAACGCAGCTTGTGGGTGATGCTACGAAGCCAATCATCAGCGTCGAGGGGCTCGACGGAATGAGGGAAGTGGGTGGGTGTAACTTGATGAAATCACTAAGGGACACCAAGTCATTCCTCTGGTGCAGTGTTGTGTTCTGCTTGATGCGTTCCCGCAAACGGTTGGTCTCCCGTTTGTTCCTCTCAGCCTCCAGCAAGACCTCAGCCAAAGAAGGAGGATGAGGCAGATTCGCATCTCTAGCCCCACTGCCTTCAACCTGCTCCAGGGGAGCAGGGTTGTTGCGGGTGTTGACCATCCTCAGAAAAGAAGACAATGGTTTAGACCAGGATGACAAAATTCTGGCATAGAAGTGCAGAATGTAATGGATGACTCAGAATGCAAGATGATTATCCATAGTACATGGTAAATACAGAAACTTCCACATTTATTCCATTGTCATACACACCATACATGGTTTAGTACAGGACCAAACTGGGTACAACTACGGTGAAAGGAAGAATACATCTCATCGGAGGCATCCCAAGCTCCTATACATTATTTTCTACACCTCCAGAATCTAGTACGAACTACCTCATACTCCACAAGACGCGCAGGACTGTGGAAATATGACTACTACAAACTACTAGTGTCGAGATCCAACTCAGTCATATCCAGCTCCGTAGTAGTCCTCATAGAGATCTCCCGCATAGCCTGGAAGCGGAACGCGTGGATCTGGGAACTCACGATCATGTCAGGACTATGGACCATATGGGCTCGGATGAGGCCCCGGCCCCACGAAGGGTGGAAGACAGCGCCCATGCGGAGGCGTGATACCTCCAACATCTGCATAATCCATGCGAGCCGGAAGACGTGTGCAGACAGGGTACAAGTCACGCATATCCAGGTAGCCGGTCTGAACGGCTGGCGCAAGCCGCGTCAGGGTAGCCCAGTGGTCCTGGCGCGTGTTGTACAACTCCATGCGTAAAGCACGGTTCTCTCAGTCTCTCTCCTCTAGCATCTTGGTAGTAGTGGAAAGAAGTGGCTCCTCGTGAGCAGCATCAGCATATAGTCCAATGTAGTAGCCCTCTGAGCCAGTGCGTGCCGCCGGCAGATAGCGGAACTCAGAATCATTCAGCGATGCATACCCAGCTTGGATGATGGAGATCATAGAGTAGGCAGCATCCTACACGGACATCTCTATGGTGATACCAAGCCCATAGGACCAGTGTAGAAGCTCGGTGGAACCGGGATAGGATGGGAAAATCCTCACAGTATAGATGAATTGATTCTGATTGAAGTCACGGAACTGCTACTCGATGGTATATTAAGGATACCATCTATAGCCGGTCTCAGTCATCACTCGTACTAACATGGCCATATGCCCGTGCACGTCAATGCCACGGGTCAATCGAACCACCTGGTGAACAGTGCGAGACGACATCTGAAACACCAATAATTCAAAGACATTAGAATTTCTAACAGAAATTGGACAGCATAACGGCTGTAAATGCTCAAAAAGGATTTTGAGACACTTTCAAAGGATTGCATAGACACTCAACAACATCATATCAAGGTTCTGGGTCCAACTTATCAATGTATTGGATTAGTAGAGCTGAACTGGGCTTGTAACCATCAATCCTATAAGTTACTACATATTAGTAACACGTGAGCCCGATAGAGAGAAGAGATCCTAGTCCTTAACCCCGGGTGGAAAGAATGGACTGACTCAGGTCAGAATGCCATGAGGTAAAGGAGTAAAAAGTGCCTTACATTCCATCCCACAATCAATTCCCCTACATATAACTAAAGCATTTCTAGACTCGACATCGACAAGTTTGGCTTGAAGAACCTATAGGCAGTCTGGCTCTGATGCCAACGCTGTCAGGACCCCGACTCAATGCCACACCTATCTAGCACGTAACACCTCATATCACTTTGCGGCCTCACACAAGGTATTCCCACATGTGTTGCCTTACCTTGCTCGGGACCGTCTGCGCCTTCTGGCACATGTATATGATAGTGTCGCTAGCATCCATATAACAAGGAGCCCAGGCTGACATGGCTAGTCGTGAACCCAAAGTGGCACTAACTTACAGGGACAGGCATACATGACCCAGCAACGAACGTGTCGGTCATCAGCAAGTGAATCCGGGCTGTAGCAACTGGGCTAGCAAAACTCTGGTAAACCGGGTTGTAGCAGGCTAACAAGACTTCGGTAGTCATTGCGTGACATTTCCCCGTAGGGACAGACACATGATCAAAGAAGGACACATGCCGGCTAGCCTAAGTGCTCCGGAGCAGTAGCAAGATACCAAGGCTCAATGGAAGCACTAGGAGACACTTCCCAGTAATAGTCAGATCCCACACATACCAAGCATTTCAATCATACACACAATATGCTCGATATGTTCAAATATAACATGGCATCACAACATGACTCTACAAATCAAGTACTTTATTTAAAGGCTCAGGGATCCATACATAACATACACACAAGTACGGGTCACACGACCCAGCATTCAAGTCATACAAACATATAAGCGAATAGCGGAAGTAACATGTCTGAGTACAGACATCTAGAAAATAAAAGAGGCTTGAGGAAGCCTGGCTATCCTACACGGTCCATCGTGAGCTCAGAATCACCACCTGGGCTTCAGCCTACTCGTCGACATCAACGTCTACAAAGAACCCATCAGAAGGGGTTGCAGCATCTTCTGTAAAACGTAAATTAAGCAAACATGAGTACAAAGGTACTCAGCAAGACTTACATCAGATCCTACATACATGCACATTATCAAGAAGGGATGGTGGGGTTATTGCAGCAAGCCAGCTTTGACTCTTGGCTAAGCTATCTTACAAGACTCCAACTTGTAATTGTTTTGCGCACTTGAGTCCACTACACACCATTTCAATACACTACCGTGGATCCCCCTGCATCATCCTACGGAAGAGCCATCCTCGGCACTCACGCTTATCATGAGGCTTTTAGTAGTATCCATTAACTTGTCTATGAACTGTATAGGCAAGCAAGTAGTTCTCTACCATGGACGCGGCTATTCGAATAGATTATGTTAACCCTGCAGGGGTGTACTTCTTCATACATGTTTCCACCACTTAGCGTCTGCACAGGACATGTGCTCAGCAGACTTCAAGTGTAAGCCGACGTGGGTGTAGACCATGACCTACCTAAACACCTAAGTCTCTAGTCCAGGTTTATTGTCTATTCAGGTTCCATCCGCAGGGAGTATGGCCGAGGTTTCCACATACGTCCCCGAACGGTGTGTATAGGGTTCCGAGACATCTAACGGGTACCCGGCATGCCCGACCACGTACCTACCGCATCACAGCCAGCCCCGACGGTCAGCGCTGCCCACGACATCCAGTATACTACAAACACCAGAAACTACTTGCAACTCCTGGACAGAGGACTGGGGTGGATAAGAAGTCGAGCGAGTCAATTATGGATCCCAATGTATGGTAGTAGCTGAATCTTAAATCACACATACAGATCTCAGTGCTTAAGGACGGTTCCAATGAAACAACCCGCCATGTACTCCTACATGGCCTCTCATCGATACATTTACCAAATCGTGTTCAACACATCACTCCCGTTACCGACATGATCATTTCACTCTAGCCCATCGCCTAGATGAACCAGACCTGACACGACACTAAGCATAGCAGGCATAGCAAGGTAGGAAACACATACACATGGCTCAATCAACTCCTACACATGCTAGTGGGTTTCATCTAGTTACTATGGCAATGACAGGTCATGCAGAGGAAATGGGTTCAACTACCGCAGCACACAGTAGTTTGAAGTGCATTGTCTTCAATGCAGTAAAAGAGAGCAGAATCGAGAACATGTGATTGTATAGATATGATCAAATGGTTGGTTGCTTGCCTTGTGGGTCCGTAGTCTGATATTGCTCCTCGTTTGGATACTCATGTACTCCTCCGGGAAGAACCTACCGTAGAGAGCACCGATATACAATCAATACCAAACAATGTGCAACAATATGATGCATGCATGAGACATGGCAAAATGAGTGTATTGGGCTAATGCAACTATGACCAGCTGAGTTTGAGCCATTTTGAACCAAAGATTCAAATTCCAAACTCATATGTGATCTTAAATAGTGCTTTATCATGATTTGCACTAAACAGCAAGTTAACTTGTTCATACATGCATGAAACTAGTACAGATGGATAGAATGGATTTTTCTGATCATTTTTCATATTTAACACTTTGCATTTCGAGTTAAAGATTGATTTCTATGAATTTTGGAAGTTTGCACTAATTTCTGGAATTTCCTGAATCAGAATAAATCCAGAAAAGTGGATTACTACGTCAGCAGGTCAACAGGGGCGTCCAGGTCAGATCTTACCAGTGGGACCCATTGGTCAGTGTCTCTACTAATTAGCTAGTTTAATTAGGATTAGTTTAGTACTAACCTAGGTTTGACCAAACGGTGGGGCCCACATGTCAGTGACTCAGGGGAGTCAAACACGTGGTCAAACCATGATGACTCACCGGCATTTAGCCGCCGGCGACGTCCAGAGGCGGCGGAGGCTGCGGGATTCGCCCTCCGGCGACCAAATGGACGGAGGAGACCATCTACGGGTAGCTGGGAGTGAGCCGTGTCGAGTGGTGGTGGTGGTTGAGCTCCAGGTCGCGAGAAACGACGCCGGCGCGAGCTATGCAGCTGCCGGAGTTCGGGTGAGGTCGAACTCGTCGTTTTGGTGATCTTGGAGGCTCAAGGCCAGCTCCTACGTGGTCTATGTGACGCAACAAACTCATTGGACAAGGTGGTGTGGCCGTTAGATGGCCAGAGCATCGTCGACGATGAGGTCAGCCGGCGGCGCGTGTAGTGAAGCTCATTGCGGTCTAAGCAGTGGGCGGTAGCGAGAACGAGAGGGATGGGAAGTGGCAGAAGCTCACGACGAACACGATGAGCTAGGCGGCATGGTCGGGGACGAGTTGGAGCTGCGGTGAAGGCGAAGGGGATCTCTGGCGACGGTGGAGTCGGACGAGGTTGATGTGTTGGCTTCGGGGCGAACGAGCGCTCGGGGCTCATCTTGCTCGATGGAGAGGACGACAGCGGAGCTGCTAGACATGGTGGGGCAACGCAGAAACGACGGTGGCCACGTCTACGACGGCGAGGTGGTTGCGGCTGCGTCGGCCATGGTGGAGGGAAGCAAGGGAGAGGCGTTGGGGGAGAATGAACGTGTCCAGGGGGTCGAGGGGGCGACGTGGGGGTCCACCAGCTTGTCCACGGGCAAGGCGGCAAGCAGGTGGCGCCATGGTGAGCTCGCGCTCGTCGGCGTCACCTCCCTGCCTGCTTGGCGAGGACGAAGTAGCTGGCTGGAATGGGCCAGCACAGTGCTGGGCCGCTAGGTGGTCTGGGTGGTGGGTTCGGCCAGGTAAGTGGCTTTTCCCTTTTATTTCCGTTTTGTTTTATTTCTGTAAGTTTGTGGCATTTCTAAAAAATACTTTGGCATCTTCAAAAATCACCAAACTGCACATGCCCACTGTTTAGAATATATCCAACATGGAACATTTTAGTTTGGGATTATTTGGACATTTGAAATATTTACTAGCATTTAAATGCCCAAATTCAAATAACTAATTATTTGATCCAGTGACCTTAGGATGTCCTAGAAATTTGTGCACCATTTTTGTTAGACGATTAAGACTAAGGCAAAGATGATGAACATTTTAGAAGGGCATTTCAGGTTAATTGAAAATATTTTTAGTAAACCCTAGTTGGTTTCAGGGGGTGTTGCGATTCTGTCATCCCCATTTCAAGTTTCTGATGAAAGATAGACATGATCCAAGCACTCTAATGCATGAACTAGCTAGGGTGTGACAAAAGAAAAATGAAGTAATAGGCTAACCCGCAAAAATTGGGCTGCAAACTATTTTCCATTATAGTTTGATTAATACGTTAAAGCGTATTTGTACAAGTAGTGCGATAAGCAACATGGCTATTTAACATGCCACGACCAAGGGAGAGCTGTGTGCGGGTCCTTAAAACAGGTATTACGATCGATTAAAGAGACCACCTGGAAATTTCCTTATATGTCAATGCTTCTTACCGTCTTGGTGTATCCGTCCCTTGATAGGTCCGACCATCAGGCCACCAGGAAACGCCTGGGAAAATAAGAAACTTGAAAAGAAAAAGAGAAAAGAAAAGGTGAAAGTATGTGGGTCCAGGGGAGGTTGAGCCGTATTATGGACCATGGTCTAGATGTGCCTCCGTCTATGCCCATGGTATTTTGAGTGCGTAGTTATGTACGCGTGGTACGAATGCTGCCATGTGGTTGGTACTGGGACGGAGGCCGAATTGCTAGTCGAGCTCTTGACGAGCTGGACTATCTTGCTGCAGAGTAGTTTAGACTCTTTGACAGTGTCCGGGAGCTTGGCCGCCGAATTAAGGTTCTACCTGAAAAGGCCGCTCTGTGCTTCTGCTGCGAGGGCAGCGTTGTGCTCCTCGGTACGGAGGGAGCGTTCCGTGTTTCCATTGACTGTTATGACACTGCGTGGTCCAGGCATCTTGAGCGTGAGATAAGCGTAGTGTGGCACCGCATTGAATTGAGAGAATGCGGTTCGTCCGAGCAGAGCGTGATAGCCACTTCGGTAGGGGACGATATCGAAGATCAATTCTTCGCTTCGGAAGTTGTCCGGGGATCCGAAGACCACCTCCAGTGTGATTGAGCCCGTACAGCGGGCCTCTACACCTAGTATGACTCCTTTAAATGTGGTTTTTGCGGGCTTGATCCTTGAGGGATCAATACCCATTTTGCGCACTGCATCCTGATAGAGAAGGTTCAGGCTGCTGCCACCGTTCATGATGACTCGCGTAAGACGAAATCCATCAATGATTGGGTCAAGGACCAGTGCGGCTAAACCGCCATGACGGATACTGGTCGGATGGTCCCTGCGATCGAAGGTGATCGGCCAAGACGACAATGGATTGAACTTTGAGGCGACTGGCTCCATCGCATAGACATCCCTGAGCGCGCACTTGCGCTCCCTCCTGGGGATATGGGTAGCGTATATCATGTTCACCGTTTTAACTTGGGGGGGGGACTTCTTTTGTCCCCCTGTGTTATGTGGTCGGGGCTCCTCGTCATCGTCCTTGCTTTGCGACCCCTTATCCTTGTTCTCGGCATTTAACTTGCCAGCCTGTTTAAAAACCCAACAGTCTCTGTTGGTATGATTGGTTGGTTTATCAGGAGTGCCGTGGATTTGACATGGACGAACGAGTATGCGGTCCAAGCTGGATGAGCCCGGATTGTTTCTTTTATATGGCTTCTTTGACGCTTGTGTCTATTGAATCCTGTGTTGACCGCCGTGTCCTTGGTGTTGTCACCGTTGCTTCAACGCTTGTGTCTGTTGCGTCGGGGCTTGCCATTGCTATTTCTGGCTTCAGAAGTGCCAGGTTTGCTTGTATTGTTATTACTACGGGCTAGCCAGCTATCCTCTCCCGCGCAGAAGCGGGTCATAAGCATCGTGAGGGCTTCCATGGACTTCGTCTTTTCTTAGCCGAGGTGTCGGGTGAGCCTTTTGTCATGGATGCTATGCTTAAAGGCTGCTAGGGCTTCAGCATTCGGACAGTCGATGATCTCATTCTTTTTCGTTAAGAACCTAGTCCAGAATTTCCTGGCTGACTCTCTAGGCTGTTGAACTATGTGACTTAAGTCATCGGCATCCGGAGGTCAGACATATGTACCCTGGAAGTTGTCGAGGAAGGCGTCTTCCAAGTCTTCCCAGCTGCCAATTGAGTTTTCAGGCAAACTGTTCAACCAGTGCCGGGAAGGTCCCTTGAGTTTTAGCGGGAGGTATTTGATGGCGTGAAGATCATCACCGTGGTCCATATGAATATGGAGGAGAAAATCCTCAATCCATACCACGGGGTCTGTTGTCCCATCATATGATTCAATGTTCACAGGTTTAAACCCTCCCGGGAATTCATCTTTCATTAATTTATTAGTGAAGCAGAGGGGGTGTCTGGCGCCTCTATATCGGGCCAAGTCGTGATGTAGCTCGGATGGACTTCGTCTGCGGTTTTCGGCCCAGGCGTGGTTATGTTTGTCATGTCCGGCCGGATGGCCATCATCACGCATCGAGGCACGCCCCCGCGATCCATAGATCAATCTAGTCTGGTCTGTTCTGTTTTCCAGGTCATGTCGCATGTCACATGTGTATCACCGAGATGTTGCGTCTCTGTTTTTACGGTGAGGTAGTGCGGGATGGTGTTCGGCTTGAGTTGTCGCCTTGTCCCGGCCATGTGGTGGTCGGTTAGCCGCATTATGCGCTAGTAGGATGGGCTCCAGCGCCTCATCATCGAATTGGGGTAACAATTTGCGTTTCGGGTAACCTTTGGTTGGGTGCTCAAGGCCTTATTCCTCGGCTGCCAGGACATTAGTCCATCTGTCATTGAGTAGATCTTGATCGGCTTGAAGCTGCCACTGCTTCTTTTTCAGGCTCCTTGAAGTGGCTATTAGCAGGCGCTTAAAGCACTCCTGATCGACGAGCTCCTCACGCACGATAAAGTCTTCATCGCGGAGGCTCGCCTCATCCTCGGAGAGCGGAAGGTATTTACTGTCCTCTGAGTCTTCATTCATGGCATGTTCATCAGGGCTAACTCGCCCGTCTTCCCGTTCATCCTGTTGTCTTAGGCATCGGCCGGAGTATTATTTTCTCCTGTGCCGGTATTGTTGTTTTTTCCACGGCGTGGTTTAGAGTGGCGCCGCTGACGTCGACGCTTTGGTTGTATCTCAGGAGGCTTATCCTCGACTGGATCCTTTTCATTGTCACCATTGTTCTCTTTGGGTGTATCCACCATGTATACGTCATACGAGGAGGTGGCTGTTCAACGCCCCGTAAGAGGTGGTTTTTGTGCCTGCTCTTCTCCGGCATCGTCGTCCATACTGTCGATGTCTTTGGAGCCGTAATATAGCATGTAGGTTAAGTCTTCGACACTGTCTATGAAGTGGGTAGTGGGTGGGAAGCGGAATTGTCCATCATCAGCTTCCAATCCAAACCGGATATAGTTCGGCCGAGAGTCCCCTGATAAGGAGAGGACTTTTAATGAGTTTAGTACATCGCCTAAAGGTGAGTGCCGGAAGATATCCGCGGAGCTGAACTCAATGATCGGCGCCTGATCAGCTTCAACGGGTGCGGATGCACGCGGTCCGGAACCTATGGCCGGAGACGGATTCGTGGTTCCGGTGAAACAGGCCCCGCTCATGGTTGGATTTGTGTGCGGCTCTAACGCTGCTGAGTCTGCGGCTTCCGTAGTGGGGTTGAGCTTCCCATCCTCGATATTGAGACATTTGACAGCTGTAAATGCTCAAAAATTTCTAGCAAAATTTCGGCAGCATAACAGCTGTAAATGCTCAAAAAGGATATTGAGACATTTGACAAAGGATTTCGTACATACTCAACATCATCATATCAAGTTCTGGAACCATTCCAACAACATAATGTGGTAGTAGAACTGAACTAGGCTGGTAACCATCAAACTTATAAGGTACTACTGATAGTAACTCGTGATCCTGATAGAGAGAACAGATCCTAATTCCTTAACCCCCGGTGGAAGAATGGACTGACTCAGATCAGAAAGTCATAAGGTATAAGGAGTAAAAAGAGCCTTACGTTCCAACCCACAAACAATTCCCCTACATATAACTAAAGAATTTCTAGACTCAACATCGACCAGTTTGGCTTGGAGAACCTACAGGCAGTCCGGCTCTGATGCCAACGCTGTCAGGACCCCGACTCGATGTCACATCGATCTAGCTGGTAACACCTCATATCACTTTGCGGCCTCACGCACGGTATCCCCACGGGTGTCGTCTTACCTTTTTCCCGGGACCGTTTGCGCCTTTTGGCTCACGTATATGATAGTGTCGCTAGCATCCATATGATAAAGAGCCCGGGCTGACATGACTAGTCGTAAACCCAAAGTGGCACAGACTTACAGGGACAGGCATCCATGACCCAGCTTCGAACGTGTCGGTCATCAGCAAGTGGGTCCGGGCTGTAGCACTGGGCTAGCAGGACTCCGGTAAACCGGGCTGTAGCGGGCTAGCAGGACTCCGGTACTCAAAGCGTGACATTTCCCCGAAGGGACAGACACAGGAACGAAGAAGGACACATGCCGGCCAGCCTAAGTGTTCCAGAGCAGTAGCAAGCTACCATGGCTCAGCGGTAACACTAGGAGACATTTCCCGGTAAGAGAGGCTACTAAAGATAAACAACTAGATAGTCAGATCCCACACATACCAAGCATTTCAATCATACACACAATATGCTCGATATGTGCAAATACAACGAAGCATCACAACATGACTCTACGACACAAGTACTTTATTTAAGGCTCAGTGAGCCATACATAACATACACACAAAGGTACGGGTCTCACGACCCAACATACAAGTCATACAATCATACAAGCCAACAGCGGAAGTAACTTGTCTGAGTACAGACAACTAGTAAAATAAAAGAGGCTTGGAAAGCCTGGCTATACTATGTGGTCCTTCACAAGCTCAGGGTCACCACCTGGGTCTTTAGCCTACTCGTTGATGTCAACGTCTACATAGAACCCATCAGAAGGGGTTGCAGCGTCTTCTGTAAAAATGTAGATTATAGCAACATGAGTACAAAGGTACTCAGCAAGACTTACATCAGATCCTACATACATGCATAGTATCAAGAAGGGTTGGTGGAGTTATTGCAGCAAGCCAGCTTTGACTCTTGGCTAGACTATCCTACGATACTCCATCTTGAAATAGTTTTGCGCACACGAGTCCACTATTCACCACTTCAATACACTACCGAGGATCCACCTCCGTCTTCCTACGGAAGAGCCATCCTCGGCACTCACACTTATCTTGAGGCTTTTATCAGTTTCCATTTACTTGTCTATGAACTGTATAGGCAACCAAGTAGTCCTTTACCGCGGACGCGGCTATTCGAATAGATCATGTTAACCCTGCAGGGAGTACTTCTTCATACACGCTCTCACCACTTATCGTCGTTTACACGACATGTACTCGGCAACCTTCAAGCGGAAGCCCAACGTGGGTGTCGGCCACGACCTACCTAATCACCTAAGCCTCCAGTCCAGGTTTATCGCCTATTCAGGTTCCATCCGCAGGGAGTCCGGCCGAGGTTTCCCATACGGCCCCGAACGATGTGAACAGGGTTCCCGAGATACCTAACGGGTATTCGGTACACCGTGCCACGTACCTACCGCATCACAGCCCACCCCTACGGTCAGCGCTGTCCACGGCCTCCAGTAGGCTACAAACACCAGAAACTACTTGCAACTCCTGGACGGAGAACTAGGGTGAATAAGAAGTCGAGAGGGTCCATTGGTTTCGGGCCCAATGCATGGTAGTAGCTGAATCTTAAATCACACATACAGATCTCAGTGCTTAAGGTCGGCTTCAATGAAACAACCCACCATGTACTCCTACATGGCCTCTCATCGATACCTTTACCAAATCGTGTTCACCACACCACTCTCATTACCTGACATAATCATTTCACTCTAGCCCATCACCCAGATGAACCAGACCTGACACGACTCTAAGCATAGCAGGCATAGCAAGGTAGGAACAACACATACATAGGGCTCAATCAACTCCTACACATGCTAGTGGGTTTCATCTAGTTACTGTGGCAATGACAGGTCATGCAGAGGAAATGGGTTCAACTACCGTAGCACACAGCAGTTTGAATCGCGTTGTCTTAATGCAGTAAAAGAGAGCAGGAGCGAGAACATGGGATTGTATCGATATGATCAAATGGTTGGTTGCTTGCCTGATGGTTCGTTGCACGGATACGGTTCTTCGTTAGGGTAGTCACGGTACTCCTCGGGGACAGATCCTGTCGCAAAGGATAACGATACACAGGCATCACCAAACAATGTGCAACAATATGATGCATGCATGAAACATGGCAATATGAGTGTGTTGGGCTAATGCAACTAAAGCCAGAAGTGTTTGAGCAAATTTGAATCAAAGATTCAAATTCCAAATTCAAATATGGCCTTTTAAAGTGCCTTTTCTTGTTCTGTTTAAAACATCAATTTAACTTGTTTGATCATGCATGAAAATAGTACAGATGGATAGATTGGATTTTTCTGATCATTTTTCATATATAATTTGTCCAATTTGGAGTTACAGAATAAAAGTTATGAATTTTTGAAGTTTAATTAATATTCTGGAATTTCCTGATTTAATTTAAATCCAGAAATATCATTTACTGCGTCAGCCTGACGTCACAGTGACATCAGCAGGTCAACAGGGCTGGCTCGGGTCAAACCTGACGTGTGGGGTCCACACGTCAGTGACACAGGGGCTAATCCCGTGTTGACCCGGGCTGGTTAGCTTTGACTAAGCCCTGGGGCCCACTTGTCAGCGTCAGTAGGTGGTGGGTTAGTGGCTAATTAACTAGGCCACGTCAGCTCGCCGGAGTTCTGGCCGGCGGCGACCAACAGTGCGGCGGCGATAGTGGTTTTGGTCGTTTCGGCCACCAAATGAACCGCGGAGGCCACCGGAGTGAAGCTGAGGACGACCCGCGGCTCTTGGCGGAGTCCGTTGGGGTCGGGGTGGCCGGAGTCGACGGCGGCGAGCTCGGTTGCGGCCGCCGGGGTTCGGTCGTGCACGGGAACGGTGTTGCAGGGCGTTAGGGGGGGTGTTGGAGCGTGCTACGTGCTCCTAGTGAGATGTGGAGCACGATGGTGAGCTCGGTTGGGCGCTACGGCGACCGTGGCCACGACGGCGACATCGCCGGCGGCGTGAAGCTTTCGGCCGCGGTGGGGCTAGGGCCTAGGGGTCGGGAGAGAGCAGGGAAGAAGGGGGAAACGGTGGCGTAGCTCACCGCGGTTGCAGTGGGCGTCGAAACGGGCTCGGGGACGCGCTGGAGACGGCGAATTCGTCGGCGACGGTGATCGGAGCCCGAAGAGGGGAACGGCGACGTGGCGGCGATGCAGGGCTTCCGGGGACTCGTGGAGCGGTGGGGAGGAAGAGGGAGTCGAGGCGGAGCTCCTGAGCTAATCGGGGGAGCGAGGGGTGGTCGGAGGCAGTGGCTAAGGCGAACGGCGGCGACGGTGAGCTTCGGCCGTGAGAGAGAGAGAGCGAGGGAGAGCCGGGGGAGAGTGAGAGAGTGTCGGCGAGGTCGGGGCGACGACCAGAAGACGATCCACGCGGCGCAACGGCGACCAGGGCGATGCAGAGAGGCTGGGTGGTGCGTGGCGAGCTCGGGCGCGCCATGCTCACCTCCCTGCCTGCTCTGGCGAGGGGAAGCAGCTGGCTGGCACGGGCCAGCACAGTGCTGGGCCGGCTGGGCTGGGCCGCACAGGTAAGTCTTCCCCTTTCTTTATTTTCTGTTTTCTGTTTTTATTTAATATATCTGCAACTTTGTTGAATTAAATAAAATACCTAGGCAACTCCAAAAATCACCAAACTACTCCTGGTCCATAGTTGGATTATTTCCAACATGAAACATTTTAGTTTGGAGATATTTGAGCATTTAAATATTTTATATTATTTTAAATGCCCAAATTCAAATATCTATGATTTAATTCAAAAACCTTAGGATGGCCTAGGAAAATGTGCACCACTTTTGGCAGAGGTTCTGAACCAAGACAAAAATGATGGGCATTTTAGAAGGGCATTTCAGGTTCATTGAAAAATTATTTTAGTAACCCTAGTTGGTTTCAGAGGGGACTGGGGGTTCTGTCATCCCCATTTCAAGTTTCTGATGAAAGAGTAAACATGATGCAACACTCTAATGCATGACTAGCTAGGGTGTGACAACTCACCCCCACTCAAAAGAATCTCGTCCCGAGATTTGGGTTCCTCCGAGAAGAAGGCGGGGTATTCAAGTCGAAGACGATCCTCCCTTTCCCAAGTTGCTTCATCTTCAGAATGGTGCGACCATTGAACCTTGAGAAACTTGATATTATGACGTCGGGTGGTACGCTCGGCTTGATCGAGGATACGAATGGGGTACTCCCGATATGTAAGATTATCTTGGAGATCAAGCGTTTCGTGGTCCACTTCACGGATAGGATCCGAGAAGCAACGCCTGAGTTGAGAAACGTGGAAGACATCGTGAACTCTGGAGAGGTGCGGAGGTAGTTCCAATTGGTAGGCAACTTCTCCTCGTTTGGCAAGAATGCGAAAAGGTCCAATGTAACGAGGAGCCAATTTGCCTTTGATACCGAAACGATGGGTTCCCTTCAGAGGGGTGACCCGAAGGTAAGCCTTCTCGTCAACCTCGAAAGTCATAGCCTTATGTTTTCGGTCATATTGACTCTTTTGACGAGATTGGGCTGTTTTCAACTTCTCACGAACGATACGAACTTGTTCTTCTGCTTCCTGAATCATATCCGGGCCAAAGAATTGTCTTTCCCCGGTTTCTGACCAGTTAAGGGGTGTTCGACATCGTCGTCCATAGAGAACTTCAAAAGGGGCTTTACCCAAGCTAGATTGATAGCTGTTGTTGTAAGCGAATTCGGCAAATGGAAGGCACTTCTCCCAGTCCATTCCGAAAGAGATAACGGAGGCTCGAAGCATGTCTTCTAGAATTTGGTTGACGCGTTCCACTTGACCACTTGACTGAGGGTGGAAAGCGGTGCTAAAGGAGAGACGAGTTCCCATAGCATTTTGGAAACTTTCCCAAAATCGAGAGGTGAAAAGACTTCCTCGATCCGAATTGATTTCCAAAGGAACACCATGGAGGGACACTATTCGGGAGATGTATAAGTCTGCCAGTTGGCTAGCGGTTATACTCTCACGAACAGGTAAGAAATGAGCTACTTTGGAAAGACGATCGACCACGACGAAAATAGCATTATTCCCTCTTTTGGTTCTGGGAAAACCGGTAATGAAATCCATACCAATTTTATCCCATTTCCATTCAGGAATAGCTAAGGGTTGAAGGGTGCCAGCAGGCCGTTGATGCTCTGCTTTTACACGACGGCAGACGTCGCAATTGGCAATATACTGAGCAATTTCTCTCTTCATCCTAGTCCACCAGAACCTCTGGCGTAGGTCCTGATACATCTTAGTACTACCGGGATGAATGGTGAGAGGAGATTCATGAGCTTCCTTAAGGATCAATCGCCTCAGGTTGTGCACCTTGGGAACCACTAGTCGATCCCCGAAGTATACGACTCCTTGATCATTAACGGAGAAACAATTCGCAATTCCTTTCTGAATGTTTCTCTTGATGCGGGAGATTCCCGGATCTACCTTCTGTGCTTTGATAATTTGATCCGTAAGGGTAGGTTTTGCCACCAAGGTGGAGAGAAAACCTTGAGGTACAATGTGAAGGTTAAGCTTCCGAAATTCCTCATGGAGAAGCGGTTGACTTTGTTGTAACATCAGGTTGTTACAATAAGATTTACGACTTAGCGCATCAGCCATGACGTTGGCTTTCCCTGGGGTGTAGGTTATTCCTAAGTCGAAGTCTGTGATCAATTCAACCCAACGTCTTTGCCTGAGATTCAGATCCGGTTGGGTGAAGATGTACTTCAGACTTTGGTGATCAGTAAATATTTCGCAACGATTACCGAGAAGGTAATGTCGCCAGGTCTTAAGTGCATAGACTACGGCTGCAAGTTCTAAATCATGAGTAGGATAATTCTCCTCATGTGGGTGCAATTGCCGTGAAGCGTAAGCAATTACGTGTCGATCTTGCATAAGAATGCAACCTAGTCCTTGTCGCGAGGCGTCGCAGTAGATAACAAAGTCCTTGGAGAAGTCTGGCGGTACCAGCACGGGAGCAGAGGTCAGGCGTCTTTTCAGTTCCTGAAAGCTGTGCTCACATTGTGGAGTCCATTCGAACTTCTTATCTTTCTTGAGGAGTTCGGTTAGAGGTTTAGCAACTTTGGAGAAGTTCTCGACAAAGCGACGGCAATAGCTCGCTAAGCCTAGAAAACTCCGAACTTGCTTGACCGATTCGGGTGGAGTCCAATCAAGGACGGCTTGAACTCGCTCAGGGTTAACCGCAATACCTTTACCAGATATTACATGACCCAGATAGGTCACTTCTGATAACCAGAATTCACATTTAGAGAATTTGGCATAAAGGCGATGCTCTCGAAGTTTCTTCAACACTAGCCTTAGATGTTCGGCATGTTCTTCCTCGTTCTTGGAGTAGATGAGTATATCATCGAGATAAACTACGACGAATTTATCCAAATACTCCATGAAGATTGAGTTCATTAACCGAGAAAAAGTGGCTGGAGCGTTGGTTAAACCGAAGGACATGACGGTGTACTCGTATTGGCCATAACGAGTAACAAAGGCCGTTTTAGGAATGTCCCCGTTTCTGATTTTGATTTGATGGTAGCCTAACCTCAAATCCATCTTGGAGAAGACTGAGGATCCAGCGAGCTGATCATACAGATCGTTGATCCTGGGAAGCGGGTATTTGTTCTTGATTGTGACCAAATTGACAGGTCGGTAATCTACAACCATCCGGTCCGTACCATCTTTCTTCTTGACGAATAGGACGGGGCAAGCCCACGGAGATGAGCTAGGGCGGATGAAACCCTTTTTCAAGGATTCATCGAGTTGTTTCTTAAGCTCGGCTAGTTCTAGAGGTGCCATTTTGTAAGGTCTTCTAGCAATCGGAACGGTTCCGGGGATGAGGTCTATTACGAACTCAACATCCCTGTCAGGTGGAACACCTGGCAATTCCTCTGGAAAGACATCCGGAAAGTCACGGACTACCGGAACGTCCTCAAGGTCTGGCAAAGGGCTGGCGTTAAGAGAATATAATTGTCGCTTGGCTATTCGAGTCAAAACATTGACTATCTTCCCCGAAGGATGGGTGAGTTGAACGGTCCTAGAGAAGCAATCAATTTTGGCTTGATGAGCTGACATCCAGTCCATACCCAAAATGATATTAATATCTGAAGATTTAAGGGCTATCAAAGATGCGAGGAAAACAAGTCTATCGACTTGGATTTCATTTCCATGGCTTACTCTAGAAGTTTGCCATTTGGATCCCGGAGTTTGAATTACCATGGAGGATGGCAAGTCACAGAATGCAACGTTATGCAAACGAGCATAATTTTCAGATATAAAAGAATGAGAGGCTCCTGTATCGAAAAGAACAGATGCCGGGTGGCAATTAACAAGAAGCGTACCGAGAACGACGTTGGGATCTTCTTGAGCTTCTTCGGCAGAGATACAATTGACCTGGCCACGTGAAGCGGTGACCGGTTTAGCGTGGAATACTTTCCCTGTCGGCTTGCCACGGCCAACAGCTTTAGCAGATTGATTGGGGTTGGTCTGGGGGCACTCCCGCATATAGTGACCAGATTCCCCACACTTGAAACAAGTCACGGAACTGGTACGTGGAGGAGCATTATTGGTTGGACCCCCATAGGGCTTGGCTGGAGCAGACTGTTGAGCGGGGCGAGGCGCCTGGAAAGATGGCCTCGGTGTGAACCTGGGTGGCAGGGCGGTGTTGGGTACCCACACGCGGCGCTTCTGAGGACCAGCACCGGATGAGGAACCCGTGTCACGTCCATGCTTGCGTGTTGCGTCATAGTCAGTCTGACCAGTTTCAGCACTGATGGCTTTGTTGACAAGTTTCGGAAAAGATGTGCACTCATGCAGACGGAGGTCGCGACGAAGCTCAGGACTAAGGCCCTTACGGAACCTTGCTTGCTTCTTGGCGTCAGTAGACACTTCCTCAGTTGCATATCGGGCGAGCTTACCAAACTCCCTGCTATAGGCATCCACAGAAAGTCGGCCTTGGGTGAAATTGCAAAATTCTTCACGCTTACGGTCCATGAGACCCTCCGGAATATGATGTTCACGGAAAGCCTCGCTGAATTCAGCCCAAGTTGTGACATGGCCCGCTGGGCGCATAGCTCCATAATTCTCCCACCATAGACTGGCGGGGCCTTCAAGATGATATGCAGCAAAGGTGACCTTGTCAGCCTCCGCTACCAGCGCGGAACGCAGTTTGTGAGAGATACTGCGAAGCCAGTCATCAGCGTCGAGAGGTTCGACGGAGTGGTGGAACGTGGGTGGATGCAATTTGATAAAATCACTGAGTGACACCACGTTAGCCCTCTGATGGTGTGCTGTGTTCTGTTCAATACGCTCCAACAAACGGTTTGTCTCCCGCTTGTTTCTCTCAGCTTCCATCATAACCTCGGCTAGTGAAGGAGGTTGAGGCAGATGTTCATTTCTGGCTTCACTGCCTTCGGCCTGCTCTTGGGAAGCAGGGTTAGCGCGCGTGTTGACCATCCTAGGTAAACAAGACAATGATTTAGTCAGAATGATAAAATTCCGACATAGGATACATAATGTAAGGAATAATTCGGAATGCAAGATGATCATCCGTATGACATGGTAGATACAGAAACTGCTTCTTTATTCCATCGTCATACACACCATACAGGTTTAGTACAAGACCAAGCAAAGTACTAATACGGTGAAAAGAGGATTACATCTCATCGGAGGCATCCCAAGCTCCTATACATTATTTTTCTACATCTCCGGAAAGAGTACAAACTAGGTCATATCCCACGAGACACGCAGGACAATAGACGACACAGCTAGTGCGAACTAGTGATACTACTACTAACTCAGACCGATCCGTAGTAGTCCTCGTAGAAGTCACCTCCATAGCCTGGAAGCTCAACATGTTCATCTGGAAACAGACGATCTCGCGGAGCTTGTGGACCATAGGGGCTAGGATGAGGCCTTGGACCAACAAACGGTGGCCTACGGGGACCGCGAGGTGGGGTGATGCCTCCTACATCACGCCAAACCATCACGTCTGGCAGAGCAGATCTCACTGGATAGAGATCGCGCATATCTGAAAATCCAGCTTGCACCGCCGGTGCGAACCGAGTCAAAGTGGCCCAGTGGTCGGCACGGGTATTGAAGAGCTCTAACCTTAAGGCCCGATTTTCACGGTCCTTATCCTCGAGCATCTCAGCAGTGGTGCGAGTCCGTGAATCCTCCTGAGTGGAGTCAGCATAGATAGCCTGGAGATACCCTTGTGCTCCCGGAAGTGATCCTGGCATATACCGGAAATCAGAGTCCCGAAATAGACCAGATCTGACTCGCATAATGGTCATCATAGAGTAGGCGGCATCCTGCACAGCCATCTCGATAGTAACCCCGAGTCCATAGGAGTAGTGAAGAGGCTCAGTGGATCCAGGATAAGATGGAAATATCCTGACAGTGCAGAGATACTGGCTTTGATTAAAGTCTCGGAATTGCTCTTCGACCGTGTACTCAGGATACCAGCGGTATCCAGCCTCAGCCATTACCCTGACCAACTTAGCAGTATGGCCGGGTACATCTAGGCATCGAGTTAGGCGAACCACTTGATTGAGGTCGCGAGTGGCCATCTGAAAGCATAATCATAATGCAAAGGCATTAGAATTTCTAGCAAAATTTCGGCAGCATAACAGCTGTAAATGCTCAAAAAGGATATTGAGACATTTGACAAAGGATTTCGTACATACTCAACATCATCATATCAAGTTCTGGAACCATTCCAACAACATAATGTGGTAGTAGAACTGAACTAGGCTGGTAACCATCAAACTTATAAGGTACTACTGATTAGTAACTCGTGATCCTGATAGAGAGAACAGATCCTAATTCCTTAACCCCCGGTGGAAGAATGGACTGACTCAGATCAGAAAGTCATAAGGTATAAGGAGTAAAAAGAGCCTTACGTTCCAACCCACAAACAATTCCCCTACATATAACTAAAGAATTTCTAGACTCAACATCGACCAGTTTGGCTTGGAGAACCTACAGGCAGTCCGGCTCTGATGCCAACGCTGTCAGGACCCCGACTCGATGTCACATCGATCTAGCTGGTAACACCTCATATCACTTTGCGGCCTCACGCACGGTATCCCCACGGGTGTCGTCTTACCTTTTTCCCGGGACCGTTTGCGCCTTTTGGCTCACGTATATGATAGTGTCGCTAGCATCCATATGATAAAGAGCCCGGGCTGACATGACTAGTCGTAAACCCAAAGTGGCACAGACTTACAGGGACAGGCATCCATGACCCAGCTTCGAACGTGTCGGTCATCAGCAAGTGGGTCCGGGCTGTAGCACTGGGCTAGCAGGACTCCGGTAAACCGGGCTGTAGCGGGCTAGCAGGACTCCGGTACTCAAAGCGTGACATTTCCCCGAAGGGACAGACACAGGAACGAAGAAGGACACATGCCGGCCAGCCTAAGTGTTCCAGAGCAGTAGCAAGCTACCATGGCTCAGCGGTAACACTAGGAGACATTTCCCGGTAAGAGAGGCTACTAAAGATAAACAACTAGATAGTCAGATCCCACACATACCAAGCATTTCAATCATACACACAATATGCTCGATATGTGCAAATACAACGAAGCATCACAACATGACTCTACGACACAAGTACTTTATTTAAGGCTCAGTGAGCCATACATAACATACACACAAAGGTACGGGTCTCACGACCCAACATACAAGTCATACAATCATACAAGCCAACAGCGGAAGTAACTTGTCTGAGTACAGACAACTAGTAAAATAAAAGAGGCTTGGAAAGCCTGGCTATACTATGTGGTCCTTCACAAGCTCAGGGTCACCACCTGGGTCTTTAGCCTACTCGTTGATGTCAACGTCTACATAGAACCCATCAGAAGGGGTTGCAGCGTCTTCTGTAAAAATGTAGATTATAGCAACATGAGTACAAAGGTACTCAGCAAGACTTACATCAGATCCTACATACATGCATAGTATCAAGAAGGGTTGGTGGAGTTATTGCAGCAAGCCAGCTTTGACTCTTGGCTAGACTATCCTACGATACTCCATCTTGAAATAGTTTTGCGCACACGAGTCCACTATTCACCACTTCAATACACTACCGAGGATCCACCTCCGTCTTCCTACGGAAGAGCCATCCTCGGCACTCACACTTATCTTGAGGCTTTTATCAGTTTCCATTTACTTGTCTATGAACTGTATAGGCAACCAAGTAGTCCTTTACCGCGGACGCGGCTATTCGAATAGATCATGTTAACCCTGCAGGGAGTACTTCTTCATACACGCTCTCACCACTTATCGTCGTTTACACGACATGTACTCGGCAACCTTCAAGCGGAAGCCCAACGTGGGTGTCGGCCACGACCTACCTAATCACCTAAGCCTCCAGTCCAGGTTTATCGCCTATTCAGGTTCCATCCGCAGGGAGTCCGGCCGAGGTTTCCCATACGGCCCCGAACGATGTGAACAGGGTTCCCGAGATACCTAACGGGTATTCGGTACACCGTGCCACGTACCTACCGCATCACAGCCCACCCCTACGGTCAGCGCTGTCCACGGCCTCCAGTAGGCTACAAACACCAGAAACTACTTGCAACTCCTGGACGGAGAACTAGGGTGAATAAGAAGTCGAGAGGGTCCATTGGTTTCGGGCCCAATGCATGGTAGTAGCTGAATCTTAAATCACACATACAGATCTCAGTGCTTAAGGTCGGCTTCAATGAAACAACCCACCATGTACTCCTACATGGCCTCTCATCGATACCTTTACCAAATCGTGTTCACCACACCACTCTCATTACCTGACATAATCATTTCACTCTAGCCCATCACCCAGATGAACCAGACCTGACACGACTCTAAGCATAGCAGGCATAGCAAGGTAGGAACAACACATACATAGGGCTCAATCAACTCCTACACATGCTAGTGGGTTTCATCTAGTTACTGTGGCAATGACAGGTCATGCAGAGGAAATGGGTTCAACTACCGTAGCACACAGCAGTTTGAATCGCGTTGTCTTAATGCAGTAAAAGAGAGCAGGAGCGAGAACATGGGATTGTATCGATATGATCAAATGGTTGGTTGCTTGCCTGATGGTTCGTTGCACGGATACGGTTCTTCGTTAGGGTAGTCACGGTACTCCTCGGGGACAGATCCTGTCGCAAAGGATAACGATACACAGGCATCACCAAACAATGTGCAACAATATGATGCATGCATGAAACATGGCAATATGAGTGTGTTGGGCTAATGCAACTAAAGCCAGAAGTGTTTGAGCAAATTTGAATCAAAGATTCAAATTCCAAATTCAAATATGGCCTTTTAAAGTGCCTTTTCTTGTTCTGTTTAAAACATCAATTTAACTTGTTTGATCATGCATGAAAATAGTACAGATGGATAGATTGGATTTTTCTGATCATTTTTCATATATAATTTGTCCAATTTGGAGTTACAGAATAAAAGTTATGAATTTTTGAAGTTTAATTAATATTCTGGAATTTCCTGATTTAATTTAAATCCAGAAATATCATTTACTGCGTCAGCCTGACGTCACAGTGACATCAGCAGGTCAACAGGGCTGGCTCGGGTCAAACCTGACGTGTGGGGTCCACACGTCAGTGACACAGGGGCTAATCCCGTGTTGACCCGGGCTGGTTAGCTTTGACTAAGCCCTGGGGCCCACTTGTCAGCGTCAGTAGGTGGTGGGTTAGTGGCTAATTAACTAGGCCACGTCAGCTCGCCGGAGTTCTGGCCGGCGGCGACCAACAGTGCGGCGGCGATAGTGGTTTTGGTCGTTTCGGCCACCAAATGAACCGCGGAGGCCACCGGAGTGAAGCTGAGGACGACCCGCGGCTCTTGGCGGAGTCCGTTGGGGTCGGGGTGGCCGGAGTCGACGGCGGCGAGCTCGGTTGCGGCCGCCGGGGTTCGGTCGTGCACGGGAACGGTGTTGCAGGGCGTTAGGGGGGGTGTTGGAGCGTGCTACGTGCTCCTAGTGAGATGTGGAGCACGATGGTGAGCTCGGTTGGGCGCTACGGCGACCGTGGCCACGACGGCGACATCGCCGGCGGCGTGAAGCTTTCGGCCGCGGTGGGGCTAGGGCCTAGGGGTCGGGAGAGAGCAGGGAAGAAGGGGGAAACGGTGGCGTAGCTCACCGCGGTTGCAGTGGGCGTCGAAACGGGCTCGGGGACGCGCTGGAGACGGCGAATTCGTCGGCGACGGTGATCGGAGCCCGAAGAGGGGAACGGCGACGTGGCGGCGATGCAGGGCTTCCGGGGACTCGTGGAGCGGTGGGGAGGAAGAGGGAGTCGAGGCGGAGCTCCTGAGCTAATCGGGGGAGCGAGGGGTGGTCGGAGGCAGTGGCTAAGGCGAACGGCGGCGACGGTGAGCTTCGGCCGTGAGAGAGAGAGCGAGGGAGAGCCGGGGGAGAGTGAGAGAGTGTCGGCGAGGTCGGGGCGACGACCAGAAGACGATCCACGCGGCGCAACGGCGACCAGGGCGATGCAGAGAGGCTGGGTGGTGCGTGGCGAGCTCGGGCGCGCCATGCTCACCTCCCTGCCTGCTCTGGCGAGGGGAAGCAGCTGGCTGGCACGGGCCAGCACAGTGCTGGGCCGGCTGGGCTGGGCCGCACAGGTAAGTCTTCCCCTTTCTTTATTTTCTGTTTTCTGTTTTTATTTAATATATCTGCAACTTTGTTGAATTAAATAAAATACCTAGGCAACTCCAAAAATCACCAAACTACTCCTGGTCCATAGTTGGATTATTTCCAACATGAAACATTTTAGTTTGGAGATATTTGAGCATTTAAATATTTTATATTATTTTAAATGCCCAAATTCAAATATCTATGATTTAATTCAAAAACCTTAGGATGGCCTAGGAAAATGTGCACCACTTTTGGCAGAGGTTCTGAACCAAGACAAAAATGATGGGCATTTTAGAAGGGCATTTCAGGTTCATTGAAAAATTATTTTAGTAACCCTAGTTGGTTTCAGAGGGGACTGGGGGTTCTGTCATCCCCATTTCAAGTTTCTGATGAAAGAGTAAACATGATGCAACACTCTAATGCATGACTAGCTAGGGTGTGACACAGCCGATAAGTGGAAATGGCTCCGGCTGCTCCGCCTCTCCGCAGTGAAGGCACCTCCCCAGACACCGCCTTCGACGTAGCCTCCCAAAGTGCGCGTGCGAGAGGCTGGGCCAGGCCCAATGCGCTGCCCCGCTAAGTCTCGCCCAGTGCACGATGTTGCCTCCCTAGATCCAACCTGATTTGGAAATTTTCTTTTCTTTTCTTTTTTTGGAAAACATGTAAAATCCATAAATAATTCATAAACCCCATCACTTCAACAGGCAAGAAGTTGTTGAAGACTTTTCAGGCTCAACCCGGATCATTTCATTACAGAACTACAAGAGATGTAGCGAGACCTGAGGAAAATCTAGAAGATTGCATGAGACACGGAGCAAAGCATGACAACTAAGTCCGAGATCCCCTAGGGTATGATGAGTCGTGTACCCCCTATGCACAGTCGAGGCCGTATGATGGTTCGAATAGTACCATAATTGTGTGTTGCTTGTTTTTATTTGTTTGTGTTTTGATATAGGTCGCACTTTTTCCCTAGGCAACAAGTGTGCGACTATATCAAATTCCTTACCTTGTTTCTTTTGTTTGGCCCTTTTTGCACCTGTTTGTTTGCACTTGCACTATAGAACCCCCTTTTGGCATTCCCCTCCTCTATGCTATTTTTTCATCTAATCTCTCTCCTCAACTGAAGACCAGCAAGACAAGATACACCAAGGATTGTACCTCGGCAATAAACTAGCAATGAAGACTTTTGCTACCGCCTCCTCGACGAGGTGTAACCCCATAGAGTTATGTTTAACCCTCCAGAATAGAAACACATCCCTAGACACTTCGATACTTCACGAGATACCCCAGCTCGAATTCTAAACCAAGTGCTTAATCCACATAATTGTAGGAGAACCAGTTGAGCCCCAACAACCTTTGATTAGTATAGGGTTCATTAGTAAACTAGTGGACATAGTGAACTAGCACATTACGGTCCTAATATAGCACCAGAACTGACTATTCCATAGGGAAGACCAATTTGAGGATATGAGAATAGAGGACAAATGAGTTGATGAGTTTATATTAGTGACCTTCAGGAATTATCTAAGACACTTTGGGGGATTATGACGCTTTCATGTTGGTAGATGAACTTGGTGGGATCATGTTGATACATGTAACACCCATGATGCGGCTATATCTCCCACGTGTCGAAGCATGACTTAGAGGCATAACCGCATTGTGGTTTTGTCGCAAGAAGGGTCATCTTCACACAATCCCATGTAATGAACAAGACTGGGATAAAGAGTTGGCTTACAATCGCCACTTCACACAATGAACATAAATAAATCATACATAATTCAGAGTACACACATTGTCCGACTACGGACGAAGCCAAAAGAAAAGAAGATAACCCAACTGCTAGATCCCCGATCGTCCCAACTGGGATCCACTATTGATCAACATCAAACGAAACATAGCAACGACCAAGGTCTTCATTGAGCTCCCATCTGAGCTCGGTTGCATCACCTGCACTGGTATCATCGGCACCTGCAACTGTTGTGATAGTATCTGGTGAGTCACGAGGACTCAGCAATCTCAAAACCCGCGAGATCAAGACTATTTAAGCTTATGGGTAGGAAGTGGTAAAGTGGTGAGGTTGCAGCAGCGACTAAGCATATATGGTGGCTAACATACGCAAATAAGAGCGAGAAGAGAGCAAATGGAACGGTCGTGAACTAGCAATGATCAAGAAGTGATCCTGAACTCCTACTTACGTCAAACATAACACGAAACCGTGTTCACTTCCCGGACTCCGCCGAAAAGAGACCATCACGGCGGCACACGCGGTTGCTGTATTTTAAAGAGGTCAAGTGTCAAGTTAACTACAATCGGACATTAACAAATTCCCATCTGCCTATAACCGCAGGCACGGCTTTCGAAAGATTATACCCTGTAGGGGTGTCCCAACTTAGCCCATGATAAGCTCTCGCGATCAACGAAGGATATACCTTCTCCCAGGAAGACCCGATCAGACTCAGAATCCCTGTTTACAAGACATTTCGGCAATGGTAAAACAAGACCAGCAAAGCCTCCCGCTGTGCCGACAAATCCCGATAGGAGCTGCACATATCTCATTCTCAGGGCACACCGGATTGTCCAAACTTCCGGTAGGCCAGCCCAGAGTTGCCCCTGGTGGCCACCGGCGGTTGACAGGTTGGACCAACACTCACGATGAGCACTGGCCCTGGGGGGGGTAAAATAAAGATGACCCTTGAGTCTGCAGAACCCAAGGGAAAAAGGCTTAGGTGGCAAATGTTAAAACGAAGGTTGGGCCTTGCTGGAGGAGTTTTATTCAAAGCGAACTGTCAACGGGGTCCCATAAATCACCCAACCACGTAAGGAACACAAAATCCGGGAACATAACACCGGTATGACGGAAACTAGGGCGGCAAGAGTGGAACAAAACACCAGGCAAAAGGCTGAGTCTTCCACCCTTTACCAAATATATAGATGCATTAATAATATAAGAGATATTGTGATATCCCAATCATAATCCTGTCCACCATGGAGAAATCTTCAACTTCACCTGCAACTAACAATGCTATAAGAGGGGCTGAGCAAATCGGTAACATAGCCAAGCAACGGTTTGCTAGGAAGGGTGAAAAGGTTGGAGGCATGGTAAACAAGTGATAGGTAGCACAGCATAGCGATAGAACGAAGCAACTAGCAAGCAAAGATAGAAGTGATATCAAGGATAATAGTCATCTTGCCTGAAATCCCGATAGGAAGAAGAATGAGTCCATGAAGAAGACAAACGGACGTAGTCGAACGAATCCTCACAACTCCGGAATGAAACCGAAGCTAACGAGAGAAGCAAACCGGAAAGAAGCAAAACAACATGGTAAACACACAAACATAATCATGGCATGATGCACAACCAAATATGATGCGTGTCCGATTTAATGAGGCATGGCATGGCAAGGTAAAGCAAACAACACTACAATTTAAGGGGAGCTCAATATGCAACGAGTTGCATATTGACGAAACACCACATCAATTATTTACTTCTCTCTTGTTTAAGTTACCAAACAATATTAAATGTTGTTAAGCATGGCAAGAGGTGAAGCATAATTGAACTAACTATTTAGGCAAGTTTAAATGAGGCCGGAAACAACAAATAACAATTCCGAAAAATCCCCATATGTCATTTAGCAATTTAATGCAAACACAATTTTAAACATTTTAAATGTTGTTATCATGATGCGGATGACATATACAAGTTTTATGCAATTTTATGAAAATGTTGACATGAGCATGATACGAGGCATTAGTCACCATGGCGGAAGGAAAAAGGTGCCACGGCGGTGAAACGGAAATGGTCCCACGGCAACATATCCGAAAATGATGCCACGACCACATATCCGAAAGTGAGATACCGGTGCAAAGGAACAAGTGTGGGCAAGTCATGCAAGATGGTGGGGTGATCCCAGATTACCGGGTTCCCACGGGTCGACGGCATGGCAAACGAGGAGGAACTTGCAAGGACAAACGGGCACGGTCCAAACATAGGGTGCATCTCATACAACACATGCAATCGTTCACGGGCGGTCGTCTCGGGGTTATACCTTTGAAGCGTGCATTTCGGAGCAGATCGAGTTCGGTACGAAGGAAGTAGTCGTTCACGGGTCGTAGTGGAAGTAGTCGTTCTCGTGTCGTAGTGGGAAGTAGTGGTGCTATCAGTCTGCGGCGACGGTAGAGGTACTCGCGATCTTGGCGACGGTAGTGTTACATCTCGTAGTGAAAGTAGTTGTTCATGTCCCGTGGATGTTCGGGGTCCACGGGGCCTTCGAGGGTCGACGGTAGTGGAACATGGCGTCCCTAGACTTGGCGATCCGGAGACGTCCGTGGCTCTGGGCCTGGCAACCACAAAAAAAAGGCAGCAGCGACACTGCTCCTGCGGCTTGGCAGGTGACCTGCGATGGAGGTCAACTCCGACGGAGATGGGCCACCGGAGTCAGATCCGGCCGCGACCCGTCTGATCTTGGGACGAACAACAGAGGGGGTGGACTTGGAACTCTGGACGACAGCATGACTGGAGCACGGGGAGGTGAAGCAGGCGTCAAGGCAGGGCGACGGGATCCGGCGGGGACGCGAGGATGCGGATGACGCGTGGAGGCGCAGCACGGGAGGAGAAGCAGGGCGCGGTGGAGGAGCTGCAGGAGACGGTCTCGACCATGGTGTCCCTGTAGCAGGAGCGACATCAGCTCGGGGTTAGGAAAAAAACAGCAACAAGCGGACGACCAGAGGAAGACCTGCAGTAGCCGGCGAGCTCATGGCCAGCAACAGCAACAAGGTGCAGAACGGGATGGAGGCGACGGGTTCGAGGCGGGGGTCGCCGGATGGCGCAGGGACGAAGCAGCAAGAGGAGGCGCTCGGGGACAGCTCGGGCTGCTCGACGGCGGAGGGAGCCCCGGTGGCCTGGCAGGCCGGCGGGGTTGCTCGTTCCCGAGCTGCTGCTCGAAGCAGGGGAAGCTGACGGAGGAGGCGAGACAGGGAGCGGCGTCAGGCGATGCAGTAGGGCAACGAGGATGGATGGCCTCGCGCACAGCGGAGGGAGGAGGCAACGAGGGGAAGGGGCGCAGCGGAGAGGATGGGGCAAGGGCGCCAATCGAGGAGGAGGGAGGCGAGGGGATCGGGCGCAGGTTCTTCCTGGCGGCGCAAGCGAGGGGAACGAGGAGGAGATGGATCGGGAGGATGGTCTGGCTAGGGTTAAAGGGCGCGGCTGGGCCAAGATGCAAATGGGCCGGCCTGGTTGCTGGGCTTCTTCTCTCCCTCTACTCTTTTATTTTCCAAAACAGAAAATACCAAAGAGGAAAAGAAGAGGAAATGAAGTGTTTGGGATAGCATTTACGCATGGGGGTAATTTTCCCGAACTCGCAAAAATGAGCTCGATCCAGGAAAATAGAAAAGGCCAAGGTTGAAAGATGAAAATTCAAACTCATTTGAATTTAATTCAAATGGGTTTGAACTAGGACTTGGTTTTTGAAGTGTCCAAAAATGTTGAGATTTTTGGTGGAGCTCCGGAAAATGATAAAAGAATTATTGGCAAGGTTAGAGAGTCAAAACTTGAAGAAGAAAAGGCCAAGGGATTTAATATGCAAGTGGGTTCATGGGTGATTTCCAAATTAAAGAAATATTTAATATAGCTCCCTAAAATATTGGGAGAGTATGTTATAAAGAGAAGTCACCAGTGAATATCCCTCGATTTAAATGGATCGAAGATCCATACAGTTTATTTAGAAGAGTTTTTAAAATTAATGATATGATGGCATGATGACATGATGCAATGCAAAAATAAAAGAGCAAGCACAAAAGAAACACACGGCAAAACTCGGAATAGCTGGAAGTCTTCTGGAGCGTCGGTCTCGGGGCGTTACAATACTCCACCACTACAAGAGGATCTCGTCCCGAGATCTAGAATGGCACCGGAGAGAAAATGGAAGAGGAAGAGAAGAGGTAAAGCTAAGTTGCTTCTTCGACAAAAGAGTGAAACCAAAGAACCTTGAAAGGTTGAAAAGTTGATAGAAAGAACACAACGGAGTGGAACACAATTGAGAGCACTGCGGTATAAAAGAGATGCAAGACTTGATAAGATGAAAAGAACATGAAGAGGTGACACAACACTCCGGTTAAATGGATAAGCACGAAAAGAACATGATCCTCACAATTCGAGATGATGAGTGAAAAGAGCAACATCACAATGCCTCCGGAACGAAAGAATAGAAGCTAGATCATTGGAATAACAGAATGGAGAAGAAAATGCCAACTTCTGCCACAAATGATCTTGGAAAGCACCCTTCCAAGAAGGTTAGAACGCAGTTGTTGGAAAACCAACAACGAAACGAATAAGCTTGTAGTGGGCTTATGGAAAACTTCTCAAAATTTGAGGTGACAACCGGCCACTAACAGAAACAATTGCTTGCTTGAGATCAACGAAGAGATGAAAAACCTCTTTCACCGAGAATGATATGGAGAAAGCTTGGATCATTGATAAGCACCACAAATAGCAACATTCCCAATGGAAGGCTTTAGGTGAAATATAACCCAAGATACTCCAATGAAGAGATTGATGGATTGAGAAGAACTCATGCTCGAAGGAGTTGATGGGTTTAACTACCTCATTCTTGACAACTGTTGAATCACAAAACATGATGAAAATTGTCAAGAATGATATAACACCACCTCAAAAGATAAGGTAGAAAGAATTGCACTATGGAATGCAAGATGAAGAATGCTTGAACTCCTCAAAAGAAAACATGTGTTGAGCACCATGTTTATCTTAGAGTATAGCTTGGCGGATCTTAACTTTGAGAGAAATCTTGACGAACAATTGAAGAATGAAAAGCTTCCTTGACGAACCACCATGTATAGCCTCCATGAAGAACTCCGGTAAAAAAAAGGATGATAAAAGAAAGAGAAGTTGAAAACACAAGGTGAAGTCTTGCAATGATTTAGATGGAGCTTCGCGATGAGAAAACTTGGAACTCCGGAAAAAGAAAAGATGAAACACTAGAAACGAGAATTACTTCATCATGAACAATCTCCGGAAGAAAAGAATTGAATCACCTCGAGAAAATAAGAATAAGATTTATTGTATGCTTATCCTTCATCAAATTAAATTGATGACAAGCAATGGATTTGGCATACTACTTATTCCCGTAGAAAGGATTAAGAGAGATATAGCGCAAACTCGAGAAGCTATTGATGGAACCAGCGGTGGGATTTGGAAACAGTGAATGAATTGATATGATAACGAAGGAAGAGAAATCTTGAACGAACCACTGTAAGAATTGAAAATGAAAGTAGCAAAGGCACAATTCACCGAAAAGAATGAAGATACTTGAGGGGATCTAGATACATGAGAACGAAAAGATCATGAACTGATTAGAGGGTATTTGAACGATTCACCGGAAGAATTCGAGAACGAGAGCTGAAAGCTAAGACTGAGAATGAATAATTCTGAGATGATTGGCTCCGGAGGATGAACTGAAAAGACTCCTGAATTGCTCCGGATGGGTGAAAATAATTCTCACAATCGAAAACAATTATGAGGATGGCATGAAGCTAGAACCACAAATCTTCAAGAGAACGGACCAAGATTTAGGAGAAATCCTTCTTCGGTCTTCAAATGTTGAGAATGATGATGAGAACCACCATGAATTGTTGAGATCCTCCGGGAGAATGAAAAACAAAGAGGTTGAGCCAACAAGGAAAAATAATTTGAAATCGGTCTTGGAAAACATCTGACTGATGAAATTCATTCTTACGTCAAACTTGGAAATGAATTTGAGAACGACTCCTGGAAAAATTAGAAGAGTCAGGTAAGATCATGGGAAAAGACCTGTGGGTTAGGGCCCACTCCAGAGAAACACCATTGAACGATTGTTTGAAAGGGGGGATTGCGCCGGTTGAATTAAATGGCTTGAATGAGATAATAATCTCCAAATAGCTTGAACGGATCTTGAATGAAAAGACGAGCCTTGGATAAGAAATTCACATGGGAAGATATGTGAAACAAAAGGAAGAGATATGATCAACACCGAAGCTTGAAATTAATCCACTGAAGAAGAAAAGAGACGAAGAATGATAAACTTGAAGCTCCGTTAGTATCTTCCTGAGAATCACCGGATCAAAACATTAATTGAAAAGGGTGAAGTGACTTCACATGAATAAATGGATACATGATTAAAATATATGAGTCCTTGAAGAAAAGGGTGGGAGGGAAGGAAAACAAAGACAACTTGGGACGGATGGAAGAAACACCATTGAGAAAACTTGGAAATGATCTTGCGGATGGGGAGAATGATGGGATCATCTCGAAGAGAAGCGCACCAGTTGGAAAAGAATTAACATGACGATCTCGATGATCAAGAAGGATTAGTATTCACATAGCCATTGATGGTGGTCACCGTAGATTCCTTCAAACCCTTAAGCCCCACCAAGCCACAACATGGCCGGATATTGACCACGGGCTTTGGTTCTAGATCAAGAAGACCTTGGTCAACACTCTACGGTGACCACCATCAATGCCCAGTCCAATGCACCAGGGCGATGGACGACGGCGATGCCTAGGAAGGGGACGACACGGAGCCGGGGAAGACGCAGCAGTGGAAGCCCGCGTGGGGAGGAGTACGAGGGTTCACTAGTTTGGCTGCGGTGTGAGGCTGCCGTCGCCGCAGAATAACAGGGGGTGTGGGTGAGTGGAGGGATGGCCTGGCTAGCGGTGGGAGTAGTATGAGGGTGGTGAGGCCTCCGCGGCAGCACAGCCAGCCACGGGAGGCAGGAGTAGGCGGCACGACCGGCGCTTCTTTGGGCGGGTGGACCAAGAAGACCAGAGGTTGAAGAAGCACTACGACCGTTGGATGGACATCGTACGGTCACTGAAGCTAGAATCGTTTATATTGACTAAGTTGACAAAGCCCTTGGTACGCTCAACTTAGTAGGCCCCCAGGTCAGCCTCTGAAACGGTGCGCCCCAGATGTCAGGGGGAGGAATCATTTTTTGGGCGGCCGAAGCTAAGAATATCCGAGATTGAAGAAGAAGCACGACATCCGTTGGATAGACATCCAACGGACACTGCTGCTAGAACCGTGTGTTGACTATAATAAGTTGACAAAGCCTTGCATCCACGTCAACTTATTTTTTTAGGGGACGCGTCACTTAGTAGGCCCACAAGTGTGTGGCAGAGAACTTATAGCCCATTTATGTTTTGTAAGAATGTACAGCCCATTTTTGAATTCTAATGGAATTTACAACAGCCCATTTACAGTTTGTTAAAAGTACAACCCATTTTCTAGCTAGGACAATGATTAATAATTTCAACCAACCGTTGAAGACAGAATTCCATAAAATTTCCCACATTTTGATGAGATCCGAAATATTTTTATCCCGAAATTTCTAGTCAGATTAAATATAAATTTGTATTACGAAAAAATCCAACAAAACATTGCGCGCGCAACAATGAAAATTTAAGATTTTCAAAATCCATCAATAATATTTTATAAACTAATTTCGTGTTTGGTGCATTTTTTTATAGTTACTGCCCAGTTTTTAGAATTACATCCCATTTATTAGTTATTAAAGCCTATTTTCCTGTTAAGCCTAATGCATTCCTCCTAGGAAAGATTTGCAGCCCAGCGGGGCGGAGAATAACAAGTTGACCTTGCCTGGGTATTCCTCAAAAAGACGTATATCTGGGCTAGCCATTTTCATCTTGAAAAAATTAGTATCTGGGCTGGATATCTGGCCTGGGCTAGACGGGCCATAGCCCGCCCAGTTAATACCCTGCTCTCCTCTGAACAACAACGAAATCAATGCCAAGAAAAACTCTGCAGTGCTCACGCCTCAAAAACACAAATACTGCTCGAGCTGCTTGGTCCCAGTTGTCGGCCGCACCTTGTGCAATTCTCTCATTTATATTGACTACATAGGTTGACAAAGGTGTGGGACCGTGATGTCAGGAAACCAGGAGAGAAAAAAATAGTTGTACATAATAAGGAGGCACTTGCGTACATACGGCTATGGCCCTAGTGGGTCCCTAGTGTCATCCAGTCAAAATAAAGTTATCTCCTGAATCCTCATGTTCGTTGACCATGTTAACAATGCTTGACGCCATGGCGAGCGCAACAACTCGAAGGACAACTGAGAGGGCCTCGCGGGCTCTACGTAGGTCTGATATAGCTCCCGCTGCTTATTCAGGAAGCCAGGATCATCGGACACCTATGAGCACCTTCGAGAAACTGAGACGACATGAAAGGGTAAGGCCGCGCTTGGGAGCTCTGGTTTATTTCAAACCTGTATTAACATACAAGTGTAATTTACTCGTCATCGGAAACAACGCGTAAAATACAGGCATAATGAAACCGAGGGCCCGAGGTCTGTAAGTAAAACCGACGGGTTACACATGTAATTTGAGAGACCAGTGTATATTTTACGAGCACTACTATATGGACGACATTAACAGACGATACATGCACGACGTGCGTATCATGCCATCCATGGGCAAGGCTGAAACAGCAACTAACGGCTGGATTAGCAATCGTCCGAGTGTCGTTCAGCGTTTTTATCGTGGGTGAAGTACTTCCGATATTTTACTAGTCGAATTCTACCAACCAAGCGCCTTCGCCTGAGACCATCTGCTTTAATTTACAAGTGTCAGTTTTACAAGCGGTTTTGGTTGGAAAACGACGATCCAATCATGGCCTAATATCATGAGTTGGTCGGAAGATCATATGGTTTCACATCTAACCTACCCGACATGTCATATAGGCTATGAATGAAACATCAGACGATGAACTTCTTACGGACGGAAACAACAGAAGATGATGATCTTCTTAACAAGCAAATCACTGTCATTAGATCGACATGCAAAACAATACGAAGCATTATTCTCAGGAGGCATGGTGAATAGCTCGTGATGCCGCATGCCACAACATTCCAAGCTCAACTTTGCTATCAAACACAAGGCCTGGCATTACATAGACAATATTCAGAATAAACTCTTAACACAGGAATATCTCAGCAGAGTAACTATTTACTTCTAAACTAAACACAGGAATAGGAAAAAACACTCGACGCTGCTCACAGCAAGGGCGTCCTACTCAAAAATATCAAATGCATGTCTTCTGGCTAACATCAATGAGCAAATTTCGACAAGGTTTTCCAATTCCAATATATTAAACTAACATCTTCTTGCTAACATCAATGATTAAACTTTGACAAGCTTTTCCCATTCAAAATATGTAATGCCTATGATCATGGAGTCCTGTCATAGTTTCTTGTACTTGTTTGGGCACTTTTTGCCCAGGGCACTCCACGCGTTGTTAAATTGCCAATGGTCTCTGCAGACTAGTCATGTCGCCGGTGTCTAATAATACTCTATAAAGCTTCTCCGTCATTCCTTTTGTAATGTACCGCAAACAGTGACTGCTTCTTTCTGCAAAGTGGAACGACCAACTGGACCCAGTAACGCAGCAGTTTTCCTTGGACACATTGGCTCCTTTTGTGCAGTTCAACTAAAATCGAAGTCAGAATTTTGATATCCCTATAAGCAAGAATAGGTATAAGGGAAACAATTACTGAGAAATAACGGTTGATGACTTGTCTTAATGGGAAACAAAGCAGGAGAGTAGAAATTCTCCATCAGTGTGATTCATTCATATTGACTGAGACATTATCTTAACAATGCCTTGTTTCAACATGTATAAAGAAGGACAAAGCAGAAAAGTACCATTCCTAAAACAATGCAACTGATTCATTTTAACAGAGACATTATCTTAATAATACCTTGGTTAAACATGTAGAAAGAACTACAAAGCAGGATAGTACCATTCCTAACAAGTGTTGCAGTTTTGAACTAAGATTCAGTATTTAATTAATTCTAAGAGTGGAATTGCTTAATTTTACCAGCGACATTAGATTAACGAAAAGCATAAACAACTCCAGGGGAGAGTGGGCGCAACAACAATATGTGATTCTATCTACTTATAAAGGGGGTGATGCAGAGTTTGTTGTAACAAAGCAACAAGCATCATGTCTGGGTTGGTCCCATTTTTGTTCACTACATAATGGGAAAAGACAGCAATACAATAGCTTCAATTCAACATTTATTTAAAACAGTACCAATACAAGTAGCACAACATCTGAAAGCACACTGCACAATCATGTGGATGATGGCCTGTACTGACCTTTCATGAGAAAACCAGGATAAAATACAAATCTGCCAACACAAATAGGAAATCCAATCTCATTTTGTGTAGTTGCACTGAAATCAAGCAAAGTGTTTCGCGTAGCGAAGCAAAATGTCGCAATAGCAACAAGTTGAATAGATATCCCTGTTTAAACGGAGGCAAAAAAGGAATCAATTACTGGCTAATAAAGGAGGATGAAACATGTGGCCACAAAAATGGTAATCCCGTCAGTCCATAACAAGTGTTGCAGTTTTGAAATAAGATTCAGTAGTTAATTCTGAGAGTGGCATTAGTTACTGGCTTATAAAGGGGGTGATGCTTAATTTTTTGTAACAAAGCAACAAGCATCATGTCTGGCTTGGTCCCATTTTTGTTCACTACTTAATGGGAAAAGACAGCAATACAATAGCTTCAATTCAACATTTATTTAAAACAGTACCAAAACAAGTAGCACAACATCTCAAAGCACACTGCACATCATGTGGTTGAGACCAAGATTTGAAACAACTCGCCACGAAGACTGGAAACAAATCTCGATCTCCTTTTGTGCAGTTCCACCAAAATTAAGCAAAGTCACCGGTGTGACATTCAAGTTGAACTGCACAAAACACTCTTAAAACATAAGTGTTTCGAGTAGTGAAGCAAAATGTCGCAATAGCAATAAGTTGAATCGATACCCCTGTTTTAACAGAGGCAAAAAAGGAAACAATTACTTGTCGATAAAGGAGGATGAAACAAACGGTGATAGAAAGAAGCATGTAACTTATCTTGGATGAAAAACAAAGTAGGATAGTAGCATTTCTAAAACAGTTGCATTGATTCATATTAACAGAGACATTCTCTTGAAACAACATTCGTTAAAAATGTAATTTACTTTTAACAATGGCATTGCTTCAATTTTCCAGCGGCATTCTTAGATTAAGAATAGCAAAATAGCTGTATGGGACATGCTAGCACCATGTGCGTCCACACATATAAATGGGTGATGCAGAGTATGTAGCCAAGCAACATATCTGTGTTGGTACCATATTTGTTCTCTTTGAACTTTTTTCCTATGTGAGGGTAGCAAATCTAGTCCTGCACAAACTACCCGCCCCCCCCCCCCAGTTTCTTTCCCTTTTCAACAAAGAGATCAGTTCCTTATAGATGTGTGTACTGGGTTACCCCCTTTTTCCCTTTTCGACCAACAAAGCAGCTGGATAGCCAGTCTATACTACTTTTCCTCCCTCCTTTCCTTATTGAACCATGTCCTAGATTCATGCTCCACCCCACCGCACCTTTCTTTGCTCCTTGAACCAAGACCTAGATTCGACTACAGATTGAAAAAGATCCACATGCAACTAGAGCAACGACGGTTTCAAAGAAACTTATACCTTAGCGTCGTCAGGATGTGGCAAGGCGTGCGGCGGGAGGCCGGATCTGCCCACACTACGTACGTCAGCGAGGAAGAAGGGGTCAGTGGCCCTCCCATACAGGCGCTGGGTGAAAGAGAATAGCGCAACCAGCAGTGGATTGCCTCCCTTGCCGAAGGCGATAGAGTTAACGTTGCACCTCCTCCCCTTCCCGGTGCGATGGGATATGGACACCTCCTTCACAAGCTGTGAGAGGGGGGGGGGAGAGACAAGAGGCCAATGCAGTCTTGTTTAGATCTGGTGAAGAGAGGGTGAGAGACTGTGAATATAGCAAACCCTAGCAAATGAACGTTGAGCCTGCAGCATGTAATGTATATGTATTGCCGAGAGCGTGTGGAGAGTGCAAACCCTAGCAAACAAGTGCTGAGGCTCCCGCTTAGGTATATACTAATGTAGTACAGACTGAGCTCCGGTGCCTTCACTGCATCTGCTTTTGGCTGTATGACAGGTGAGCCAGCCACATTTTGGGCCCACCTGTCATAAACCCAAAGGCAGGTGCACTAAGTCAATGAAGCTGCGTCCATATAGTACTCTCGTGTGTATACGACTAATATATAGTGGAGTGGTTTTCTTATTCTCTCCATAACAATCGTTTTAAATTGTGTAAGTACGAAACGAAACTCTTTATTTAATGTACAGTGAAGAAAACTAGTACTACTTCCGATGAACTAATGATCCACGCCCACGTGTCCTGGTCGCACTTCCTCTCCTTCATGTGTGGTACACTACCCTCCCTTAAGTGAACAACCACACATGCGCCAAATTATCGGAAACATGTGAGAGTGTGTATTCAATTATCGGTAAGGTTTGAGAGTATTACAAAGTTTGACTTCAGTCAAATCTCATATGCGGAGTAAATATAAATGGAGGGCTACTACATCCATCCGGGTTTTTAGTCTACACCATTTTTAAAATCAAAGTTAATAGCTGGACAAATAAAATTACAGGGGAGCTGGAGACAAAGTTGTGAGAAGGCTTAGAAATCAATACAAAACTTATGCTCTTAGTACCAACGTCGATCCTTCTTCGAGGAAACATTTGGTTCATAGCCAATTGTGTGATAAAATTGCACCAACGTGAAAGACGACTGCGTCTCCAACGCAACCAAGGTGAACTGACGAAGGATATCATCTTTGTGCGTAACAAGCAAAGAGCACTGATGGAAGACAACTTGTTTTTCATTGAAAATCGATCAGCTTCACCAGCCGACGCAACCATGAGGTGCAACCATGAGCATCGATAGGTCATCGTGGTGATGCATCATCCATTTGGCATCAAGTTTGGGTGAGGCACCTATGAAGTTCGACAAATCCTCACTGTGGTCTGTTTCTTCTCAGTAATCAAGCTTGAGGAAGGAAGAACCACGTGGCAGAGGACAGTGAGGCGGAACAACAATGGCCATCCAATTTTGTGCAGTTCCACTAAAATTGAGGAAGACATGCCGGGTATGGAGACACGCATCGCTGTTTCCAAAAATATTAAAAAGGGTTAGCAACGACATCTCAATTGTCAATAAGAATTAATGAAAAGTACACCAACAAACAGAAGCATCATAATTATATCTTGATGGGAACTAAACCAGGATACCCGAGAAAAAAAGTATTTCTTCATTTAACCAGTGATAGTACTACGACCATATGGACAATGACCGCACAACCACCATGTACTTTTTGTCGAAACAACATGTATACCTCCACCGAGGCATAAATCAGGACAACTTTTCGAGTGGCATTTCCTCTATAATAGTACAAGTAGGTGATGTTGGACCAGCCGACGAACCCTAGCTACTATGCACGGGGAGCTGGGGTGTAACGCCCTCGATGCGGCTATAGCTCCCACGTGTCGAGGCACGACTTAGAGACATAACCGCATTGAAAGCAATGTCGCAAGTCAGGCAATCATTACAACATCCCATGTAATATATAATAAAAGGGGGAGATAACATAGTTGGCTTACACTCGCCACGTCACATCAGAGTACATAAATAACATCCATCAAACAAGCACTCATGGCCCGACTACGGCGCCAAAATAGAAAAGACCCCAACATGCGACAAGGTCCTGAATCGACAACCCCAACTAGGCACCACTACTGATCATCTGGAAAGGACACGTAGTATCGCTGAGAGTCCTCGTCGAACTCCCACCTGAGCTCGTAATCGTCAACTGGAGCAGAATCACCTGGACCTGCATCTGGAGTTGTAGTATCTGTGAGCCACAGGGACTCAGCAATCTCACACCCACGCGATCAAGACTATTTAAGCTCATAGGAATGGATAAGGCAAATATATGTGGAGCTGCAGCAAGCGACTAGCATATGTGGTGGCTAACTTATACGCAAGAGAGAGCGAGAAGAGAAGGCGAAGCACGAGCGAGAAGCTAAAGGAACATCCTGCGCAAGCATAACTCCAACACCGTGTCCACTTCCCGGACTCCGCCGAGAAGGGGCCATCACGGTAACACACACGGTTGATTCATTTTAATTAAGTTTAGTTCAAGTGATCTACAACCGGACGTTAACAAACTCCCATCTGCCCATAACCGCGGGCACGGCTTTCGAAAGATCAATCCCTGCAGGGGGGTCCCAACTTAGCCCATAACAAGCTCTCACGGTCAACGAAGGAATAGACCTCCACCCAAGACACACCGATCAGACTCGGTATCTCGGTACAACAAGATGATTCGACAGGTTAAAACAAGTCCAGCAACACCGCCCGAATGTGCCGACAAATCCCGATAGGAGCTGCACATATCTCTTTCTCAGGGCACGCTCGGATAGGTCAAGCTACGAGTAAAACCAAACCTCAAGTTTCCCCGAGGTGGCCCCGCAGGCTGCCTGGTTCGGACCAACACTCAGAGGAGCACTGGCCCGGGGGGGGGGGTTAAAATAAGATGACCCTCGGGCTCCGGAAACCCAAGGGAAAAAGAGGCTAGGTGGCAAATGGTAAAACCAATGTTGGGCATTGCTGGAAAAGCTTTAATCAAGGCGAACTATCAAGGGGTTCCCATTATAGCCCAACCGCGTAAGGGACGCACAATCCGGGAACATAACACCGATATGACGGAAACTAGGGCGGCAAGAGTGGAACAAAACACTAGGCGAGAGGCCGAGCCTTCCACCCTTTACCAAGTATATAGATGCATTAAGATAACATAGCAATATAATGATATCCCAACAAGTAAATAAATGTTCCAACAAGGAACAGCTCCAATCTTCACCTGCAACTAACAACGCTATAAGAAGGGCTGAGCAAAGCGGTAACATAGCCAATCAACGGTTTGCTAGGACAATGGTGGGTTAGAGGTTCAACATGGCAATTGGGAGGCTGACAAGCAAAAGGTAGGCATCGTAGCAGTGGCAAAGCAAAAGAGCGAGCAAACTAGCATAGCAAAGATAGTAGTGATTTCGAGGGTATGATCATCTTGCCTGCACAGTTGTCAGAGTTGACTGGATCCTCACAAGCAAACTCAACGGGCTCCTCGGTAGCGAACTCGTCTCCCGGCTCTACCCAACAAGACAAACAAGCAACAAGGATACAATCAACCACGGGCAAGACCAAGCAATATGATGAAATGACGATATGCTATGCGGGATGCGATGCGGGATGCAAAATGCAAGATATGACAGGAAATGCATGAACCTGGCCTCAACTTGGAAAACCAAGTGTGCCACTGGATAGAGGGGATGAAATCGATTGAAAACGATATAAAGATCATTGGAATCGGAGTTACGGTTTGGAAATGGCAAGCGTTTTAAGATATGACACCGGTCTGCGATTTACAGCAAGTAGGCATCTAAATGCAACGAAATGAGCATGCTACATCCACCAAACATGAAAACAAAATACATGGCAGTGATGTACACAAGATGGTTGACAAAACACTAGCACTGAGCCATAGGCAAATTCATCCATTAAGAGGTTCAAACAAGCATGGCTAAAACGCAAATGCAAAACAGATTTCAGACTTAGTGAAATTAACACTAGTCTGAAATTTCAGATCACGATGCTCTCTTCGGAGCAGCAAAACAACATGATAGAAAACCTGAACATGACAAGTAAGAACATGGCATGGAGCTACTCATCAAGCTTAACAAAACACCCAAAGTGACCTGGGGCCAAAAGGGTTCACAAAATACTCTACCGAGCTCACGAACATCGCTCGAACACAATCAGTTTTCAGACTTAGTGAAAACTGAGACATGCTGAAATTTAACTCACGAAGGCATGTATACGAGCTCGATGCACTCGCTACGGTGCAAGTCATGGCAAGGAAAGCATATAACCAGCAAGAAGGCACAAAGTGCTAGCTACACATGGCAAGAACGAAGGCATAGCATGCATGGAACACTAACGGTAGCATCGGCAAAATCGCAAACAAGTTGACGATCTGCCCAGATTAACAACGAAGCAAAAGTTGAGCTCGATTGAGTCAACCTAGAGCACTCCACAAATGCAAACAAAGACATGGATGGATAGAGCATAACTTAGATATCAAAACTCCCTTACTGATCATCCTCAAAAGAGGCGCGGATCACTAGGAAACAAGCTGGACATATAGCATCATGAACTAAAATATCCCAGACTTAGTGAAAATCACTAAGTCCCTGAAATCTGCAATCTCAGGTACCTCTCTTCGCAAGCTTGCACAGGACAACACACACATCCTAAAAATGCATGGGTGGCACCTCTGGAAAGAAGACAAAATGCTTAACAATTCATCCCAAAGGGGCACAGGCATATCATGCACGAATTAAATATAGCAAAAATGACAAAAGTGCATGATGAACTAACGGATCTGCAATCTAACTCACGAAGCCTCCTTCTAACAGCATTTTGGATATCAAGATGACCTCAAATGCAAATGATGCAATGGAATGAAATGATGTACATGTCGAGGCGAAGATTTTGATATATCATACGCCCAAAACGGAGCTACGGTTGCAAAGTTACGGGACCTCGAACAGAGCAACATGGATCAAAATTTGCAGGACTTAGCAAAAAAAATCGGGGTTAGGGTTTACTGTTCACGCGACCGGATCCAGATCGGGATCGCGGCGCGGAAGCCGAGGCGGCGCCGGCGGCGGAGCTCGAGCTCGCCGGAGGAGCTCGTCGCCGGAGCCGTGGAGGAGGGGAGACCGGCGAGGCGGCGGGGAGAGGCCGGGGCGACGCCGGGGGAGGCCGGTGGCGGCGCCCGGCGGCGGTGGACGCGGCCCGCGCCCGGCGAGGGCGGCGGCGGCCGGCGCCGATGCTCCCGGGCGGCGAGGGAGCCGCGGGCGGCGGCGCGGAGGCGGCGGCGGCCGGCCGCGGGGAAGAGGCGGCGAGGAGACGCGAGGGCGGCGGCGGGGCGACGCGGGCTCGGAGGGCCCCGCGTGGGCCTGCGGGCCGGCGGCCGCGGCGATGTGGTCCTGCCACGTGGCGCGACCCGGCTGGCTGAGGCGGGCGGCGGCGGACGTTGTCCGGCCGGGGCGGACACGTCCGTCGGCGCGGATCTGGCGGGGATGATTTTTTTTAGGGTTTCGGGGAGAGGGAGAGATCCGAAAACGGAGGGGTGTATATATAGGCATAGAGGGAGCTAGGAGAGTCCAAATGAGGTGCGGTTTTCGCCCACACGATCGTGATCGAACGACCGAGACGATGGAGCAGAGTTTGGTGGGTTTTGGGCCAAATTTGGGGGGTGTTGGGCTGCAACACACACGAGGCCTTTTCGGTCCCTCGGTTAACCGTTGGAGTATCAAACGAAGTCCAAATGACCCGAAACTTGACAGGCGGTCTACCGGTAGTAAACCAAGGCCGCTTGGCAAGTCTCGGTCCAATCCGGAAATGTTTAATCCCCACACACGAAAGAAAGCTAGAAATGACCACCGGAGGAGAACGAAGCGCCGGAATGCAAAACGGACAACGGGGAAAATGATCGAATGCATGAGATGAACATGTATGCAAATGCAATGCACGTGATGACATGGTATGAGATGCATGAAAACGAAAACAACACACGGAGACAAAGACCCGAACCCGAGAAATAAATATAACTTGACACCGGAAACGGCAAGAGTTGGAGTACAAATGGGGAAAGTTACATCTGGGGCGTTACAACACTCCACCACTACGAAAAGATCTCGTCCCGAGATCTAGGACTGAAAGAACTCCGGGTACTCAGAACGGAGGTGATCCTCGCGTTCCCAGGTAGCTTCACGGTCGGAATGGTGAGACCACTTAACTTTGAGAAATTTGATTGACTTGTTGCGAGTCTTGCGTTCAGTCTCTTCAAGAATAGCAACTGGGTGCTCACGATAGGAGAGATCTTCTTGGAGCTCAATGTCCTCGAAGTTGACGGTGCGGTCAGGAGTCTTGAAGCACTTTCGAAGCTGAGAGACATGGAACACATCATGAACATTTGCAAAGTTTGAAGGAAGCTCGAGTTGATAGGCGAGGTCGCCTCTCTTGCTGACAATCTTGAAAGGTCCCACGTATCTAGGGGCAAGCTTCCCTTTGATACCGAAGCGACGAGTACCTTTCATGGGAGAGACGCGGAGGTAAACATGATCTCCGATCTCGAAAACCAGATCACGGTGCTTACTATCATAGTAGCACTTCTGGCGGGATTGAGCTGCTTTGAGGTTATCACGAATGACTTTGCACATTTCTTCTGCCTCTGTGATTAAGTCATTACCCAGCAGCTGACGTTCACCGGTTTCAGACCAGTTGAGAGGGGTACGGCACTTCCTGCCATAAAGAATTTCAAAGGGGCCTTGCCCGAACTTGCTTGAAAGCTGTTGTTGTATGAGAATTCAGCATAAGGAAGACAATCCTCCCACTTCATGCCGAAGGAGATCACACAAGCCCTGAGCATATCTTCAAGAATCTGATTGACACGCTCGACTTGACCGCTCGTTTGAGGATGGAAAGCTGTGCTGAAGCGGATGTTGGTGCCCATGGCCTTCTGAAAAGAATCCCAAAACTTGGAGGTAAAGATGCTGCCACGGTCTGAAGATATCACTTGAGGAATACCGTGCAGAGAGACAATGCGAGAGGTATAGAGTTCCGCCAATTGAGCTGCAGTGATCGACTCTTTGATAGGCAGAAAATGAGCCACTTTGGTGAGCTTGTCGATAACGACGAATATAGCATCATTGCCACGCTTGGACTTTGGAAACCCAGTCACGAAGTCCATTTCAATGTGGTCAAACTTCCATTCTGGAATGGCAAGAGGTTGGAGGAGACCAGCTGGCCTTTGGTGTTCTGCCTTCACTCTTCTGCAGACATCACATTCATTCACGAATTGAGCGATCTCGCGCTTCATTCGAGTCCACCAATAAGCTTGCTTGAGATCCTGATACATCTTCGTACTACCAGGGTGGATGGAGAGGAGAGAGTTGTGAGCCTCGTTCATGATCACCTTACGAAGTTCACCTTTGGGCACAACAATTCGATCCTCGAAGAAGAGAGTGTCCTTGTCATCAAGTCGGTAGCACTTGTACTTGGACTGACTCTTTGCAATACCAATCTTCACCTTCTTCACCATAGCATCAAGAAGTTGGGCTTGGCGAATCTGGTCTTCTAAGGTAGGAGAGACTTGAAGGTTGGCGAGGAAACCTTGAGGAACAACTTGCAGATTAAGTTTGCGGAAAGCTTCACAAAGCTCGGGTTGATAAGGCTTGAGAATCAGACTGTTGCAATATGCTTTTCTGCTCAAAGCGTCAGCAATCACATTAGCCTTGCCTGGAGTATACTCGATACTCGGATTGTACTCTTGAATCATTTCGACCCATCGAGTCTGCCTGAGGTTGAGATTAGGCTGAGTGAAGATGTACTTGAGACTCTTGTGATCAGTGAAAATATCCACTTTCCTTCCCAATAGAAGATGTCTCCAAGTCAACAAAGCATGCACAACTGCCGCCAACTCGAGATCATGAGTGGGGTAGTTCTTCTCATTAGGTTTCAACTGGCGAGAGGTATAAGCAACAACTTTCTTCTCTTGCATCAGTACAGCACCGAGACCTTGGAGAGAGGCATCACAAAAGACCTCGTACGGCTTGGTTTCATCAGGCGGAGTCAGAACTGGAGCAGTGACCAATTTCTCTTTCAAAGTGTTGAAAGCAATATCACACTCCGGAGACCAAACGTACTTGACGTGCTTCTGAAGAAGATTTGAGAGAGGCTTGGCGATCTTAGAAAAGTTTTCAACGAATCTTCTGCAATAGCTTGCGAGACCGAGGAAACTGCGGAGTTGCTTCACGTTCTGAGGAGGTTCCCAATTCACAATTGCGGACACCTTCTCAGGATTCACGGAAATGCCCTTGGCAGAGATGATATGACCAAGATAAAGAACCTCATCGAGCCAAAATTCACACTTGGAGAACTTGGCGTAGAACTGATGTTCTCTGAGCTTGTCAAGAACCAAACGCAAGTGCTTGGCATGATCTTTCTTGTTCTTCGAGAAAACCAGAATGTCGTCGAGATAGACCAGAACGAATTCATTGGTGTAGGGGTTGAAGATGAAGTTCATCATGCGAGAGAACGTCGGAGGAGCGTTGGCGAGGCCAAAAGACATGACGGTGTATTCATATGAACCAAAACTTGTTCTGAACGCCGTCTTGGGAATATCTTGCTCACGAATACGAATCTGATGATAACCCATACGGAGATCAAGCTTGGAGAATACTTGAGCACCCTTGAGTTGTTCGAACAGCTCATTGATGTTGGGAAGTGGGTATTTGTTCTTGATGGTCTTCTTGTTTACTGGACGGTAATCAACACAAAGTCGACTCGATCCATCCTTCTTCTTCACAAAAAGAACACCACAACCCCACGGAGAAGTACTAGGCCGAATGAGACCCAATCTTTCTTGCTCATCGAGTTGTTTCTTCAACTCCTTCAACTCTTCGGGGCCGAGCTTGTAGGGACGTTTGCACACAGGTTCCGTACCGGGCTCAAGTTCAATAACAAATTCAACCGGCCGGTTTGGAGGCATCCCTGGAAGTTCTTCTGGAAAGACGTCTTGATATTCGCAAACGACAGGAATCTGCGAAATAGCATCCAATTCATCCTTCTCATTGAGAGAAAACAACCGGATGGAATTATCCCGAGCGGCAAAGACAATGACATCCTCAGACGAATGAGTCAGTTGAATCTGCCTGGCTGCACAATCAAGCTGAGCTTTATGCTTAGAGAGCCAGTCCATCCCGAGAATAAGATCGATATCCGAGTTACCAAGAACCATAGGAGAAGCAAGAAACTTGAAATCGCCCATCGTGATAGCGACATCTGGCACCTCCAGACTTGCGCTCAAACGTTTGCCAGGAGAAATGATATCCATATGTTTACCCAAATGAGAAGAAACGAACTCATGCTTGGTAAAAAATGGCTTTGACATGAAACAATGCGATGCACCCGTGTCAAAAAGAACTTTTGCAGGAATATCATTAATAGGAAGGTTACCCATAATGACATCTGAAGAATCCTCAGCCTGAGCTGCATTCAGCATATTGACCTTGGCGTGCTTGGGATTATGCTTGACCACAGCTGTACTTGCCGATCTGACAGGAGGAGGAGGAGGAAGACGCCTCTGGTTGGTACACTTGTTGGCATAGTGACCCTTCTGTTGGCACTTGTTGCACGTGACCTCTGAAAGCGGACGGTGATACGGAGCACTCGATCTTGGAGCTTGAGATGAAGACTTGTTCTGAAAGCCTGGGTTGGGTGGGTGGGAGAAACCACTGCCACCTTTGCTCTTCTGCTGATACGGCTGACGGAACGGAGGAGGAGGAAGCCAGAACTTCTGCTGCTTGACCACTTGAGTAGAGGAAGACGGAGTAACATCTCTGGCACGCTTCCTGGAAGCATCACATCTCATCTGAGCAGCCTCTTGCTTCAGTGCCATGTTGTAGAACTCATCGTATCTCAACGGCTCAAAGAGAACAAGAGCGAGCTGAATTTCCTCACGAAGACCACCCCTGAACTGATAGATCATGCTCTTCTCATCAGGAACATCCTGCTTGGCAAAACGGGCGAGCTTCTGGAACAACTTGTTGTAGTCATAGACAGACAAAGAGCCTTGCTTCAGATTGCGGAATTCCTGACGCTTACTCTCAACCACACTTTGAGGGATGTGATGAGCGCGGAAATCTTGACGGAAATCGTCCCAAGTGATAACACGTCCACCTCTGGAATCCTTGTACTGCTGGAACCACTCTGCAGCCTGATCTTTGAGCTGGAAAGAAGCGAACTTGACGAAATCTTCAGGCCTGACGTTGCTGCATTCAAAATGCTTGCCCAGATCCACTAGCCAATCGTCAGCATCGGTAGCCTCAACACAACCGCTGAACGTCTTTGGGCCATTAGCAAGGAACTGGTTCAGAGTAGCAAAGTGGTGCTGATTATGGCCTTGATTCCCTTGACTGCCTTGATTGCGCTCTTGAAGGATTTGCATGATCAACTGTGTGTTTGCATTAGTAGCGGCCATCACAGCTTGCCATGCTTCCGGAGGAGGCGGAGGTGGAGGCGGATTAGGATTCGGAGTCGTGCGCGTTGGAGGAGCCATCCTGAAGAGGTTGACCACCATTAGCACATAGATAGACAACAATATAGAAGCTGAATCCAACGGAATGAAAATTGCAACATATAGTCTTCACATCCGAACAAAATGAACGAATGCATTCCTCTTCAAATGGTCACATATCCATAAATTGAGAAGCCACGAAGAATTAAGGAAGAGAAATAATTCAACAAGGTACGGATCAAGAACGAATAATCGGTAAGAAATCCCAATCTCAAACCAATATCCGTGGAAGAAGAACTAGAGCTACTAGAATTCCCACCTATGAAACTCCCGAACCTTTCCGGTTATGCAATCAGGTGTTGGGGATACAGGGGAAGCACAATATCTCACCCAAACTAGCAAATCCTACATCCAGCTGTATCCATCCTTCAACACATAACCAGGAAAACTTCGGAAACCATCTACCTCAACCTTCGAAAAGCATCCGTTATACAAGTTATGGCGATACTCCCGAACTCCCGCCCCAGTACTGGGTGGCGTCGAGGTTATCTCACCAACGAACTGCATAAAAGAGATTTTCGATGTCGGCGAACATATCTCAAGTATACCAGAATTGCAACGATAAAATTGTGACGACAACACCTCGGAGCTCAACTCCCCGGGACACTGCCACAACCCCTAAAGACAGGAGGCACCAAGAACAATGTTCTCGTCACAAAACCATCGGAACAAAACCAAGATACTCGCGTGATCCTAAAAAAATTTTTAGTGAAATTTGAGAAGAGAAGAGTCAAAACTCTACGTCAGGATGCCTTACCAGAGCGATGAGGAGACTGGGAAGTAAAAGAATTCCTAAGCTCTCCGATATATAATTCCTAAGGACTCAAAACATTTTTCTAGACACAACTCGGCTGCTAAAAACGATCAAGCAATGGGGCTCCTAAGGTCGGGGAAGGCTCTGATTACCAACTTGTAACGCCCTCGATGCGGCTATAGCTCCCACGTGTCGAGGCACGACTTAGAGGCATAACCGCATTGAAAGCAATGTCGCAAGTCAGGCAATCATTACAACATCCCATGTAATATATAATAAAAGGGGGAGATAACATAGTTGGCTTACACTCGCCACGTCACATCAGAGTACATAAATAACATCCATCAAACAAGCACTCATGGCCCGACTACGGCGCCAAAATAGAAAAGACCCCAACATGCGACAAGGTCCTGAATCGACAACCCCAACTAGGCACCACTACTGATCATCTGGAAAGGACACGTAGTATCGCTGAGAGTCCTCGTCGAACTCCCACCTGAGCTCGTAATCGTCAACTGGAGCAGAATCACCTGGACCTGCATCTGGAGTTGTAGTATCTGTGAGCCACAGGGACTCAGCAATCTCACACCCACGCGATCAAGACTATTTAAGCTCATAGGAATGGATAAGGCAAATATATGTGGAGCTGCAGCAAGCGACTAGCATATGTGGTGGCTAACTTATACGCAAGAGAGAGCGAGAAGAGAAGGCGAAGCACGAGCGAGAAGCTAAAGGAACATCCTGCGCAAGCATAACTCCAACACCGTGTCCACTTCCCGGACTCCGCCGAGAAGGGGCCATCACGGTAACACACACGGTTGATTCATTTTAATTAAGTTTAGTTCAAGTGATCTACAACCGGACGTTAACAAATTCCCATCTGCCCATAACCGCGGGCACGGCTTTCGAAAGATCAATCCCTGCAGGGGGGTCCCAACTTAGCCCATAACAAGCTCTCACGGTCAACGAAGGAATAGACCTCCACCCAAGACACACCGATCAGACTCGGTATCTCGGTACAACAAGATGATTCGACAGGTTAAAACAAGTCCAGCAACACCGCCCGAATGTGCCGACAAATCCCGATAGGAGCTGCACATATCTCTTTCTCAGGGCACGCTCGGATAGGTCAAGCTACGAGTAAAACCAAACCTCAAGTTTCCCCGAGGTGGCCCCGCAGGCTGCCTGGTTCGGACCAACACTCAGAGGAGCACTGGCCCGGGGGGGGGGGGTTAAAATAAGATGACCCTCGGGCTCCGGAAACCCAAGGGAAAAAGAGGCTAGGTGGCAAATGGTAAAACCAATGTTGGGCATTGCTGGAAAAGCTTTAATCAAGGCGAACTATCAAGGGGTTCCCATTATAGCCCAACCGCGTAAGGGACGCACAATCCGGGAACATAACACCGATATGACGGAAACTAGGGCGGCAAGAGTGGAACAAAACACTAGGCGAGAGGCCGAGCCTTCCACCCTTTACCAAGTATATAGATGCATTAAGATAACATAGCAATATAATGATATCCCAACAAGTAAATAAATGTTCCAACAAGGAACAGCTCCAATCTTCACCTGCAACTAACAACGCTATAAGAAGGGCTGAGCAAAGCGGTAACATAGCCAATCAACGGTTTGCTAGGACAATGGTGGGTTAGAGGTTCAACATGGCAATTGGGAGGCTGACAAGCAAAAGGTAGGCATCGTAGCAGTGGCAAAGCAAAAGAGCGAGCAAACTAGCATAGCAAAGATAGTAGTGATTTCGAGGGTATGATCATCTTGCCTGCACAGTTGTCAGAGTTGACTGGATCCTCACAAGCAAACTCAACGGGCTCCTCGGTAGCGAACTCGTCTCCCGGCTCTACCCAACAAGACAAACAAGCAACAAGGATACAATCAACCACGGGCAAGACCAAGCAATATGATGAAATGACGATATGCTATGCGGGATGCGATGCGGGATGCAAAATGCAAGATATGACAGGAAATGCATGAACCTGGCCTCAACTTGGAAAACCAAGTGTGCCACTGGATAGAGGGGATGAAATCGATTGAAAACGATATAAAGATCATTGGAATCGGAGTTACGGTTTGGAAATGGCAAGCGTTTTAAGATATGACACCGGTCTGCGATTTACAGCAAGTAGGCATCTAAATGCAACGAAATGAGCATGCTACATCCACCAAACATGAAAACAAAATACATGGCAGTGATGTACACAAGATGGTTGACAAAACACTAGCACTGAGCCATAGGCAAATTCATCCATTAAGAGGTTCAAACAAGCATGGCTAAAACGCAAATGCAAAACAGATTTCAGACTTAGTGAAATTAACACTAGTCTGAAATTTCAGATCACGATGCTCTCTTCGGAGCAGCAAAACAACATGATAGAAAACCTGAACATGACAAGTAAGAACATGGCATGGAGCTACTCATCAAGCTTAACAAAACACCCAAAGTGACCTGGGGCCAAAAGGGTTCACAAAATACTCTACCGAGCTCACGAACATCGCTCGAACACAATCAGTTTTCAGACTTAGTGAAAACTGAGACATGCTGAAATTTAACTCACGAAGGCATGTAAACGAGCTCGATGCACTCGCTACGGTGCAAGTCATGGCAAGGAAAGCATATAACCAGCAAGAAGGCACAAAGTGCTAGCTACACATGGCAAGAACGAAGGCATAGCATGCATGGAACACTAACGGTAGCATCGGCAAAATCGCAAACAAGTTGACGATCTGCCCAGATTAACAACGAAGCAAAAGTTGAGCTCGATTGAGTCAACCTAGAGCACTCCACATATGCAAACAAAGACATGGATGGATAGAGCATAACATAAATATCAAAACTCCCTTACTGATCATCCTCAAAAGAGGCACGGATCACTAGGAAACAAGCTGGACATATAGCATCATGAACTAAAATATCCCAGACTTAGTGAAAATCACTAAGTCCCTGAAATCTGCAATCTCAGGTACCTCTCTTCGCAAGCTTGCACAAGACAACACACACATCCTAAAAATGCATGGGTGGCACCTCTGGAAAGAAGACAAAATGCTTCACAATACATCCCAAAGGGGCACAGGCATATCATGCACGAATTAAATATAGCAAAAAATGACAAAAGTGCATGATGAACTAACGGATCTGCAATCTAACTCACGAAGCCTCCTTCGAACAGCATTTTGGATATCAAGATGACCTCAAATGCAAATGATGCAATGGAATGAAATGATGTACATGTCGAGGCGAAGATTTTGATATATCATACGCCCAAAACGGAGCTACGGTTGCAAAGTTACGGGACCTCGAACAGAGCAACATGGATCAAAATTTGCAGGACTTAGCAAAAAAAATCGGGGTTAGGGTTTACTGTTCACGCGACCGGATCCAGATCGGGATCGCGGCGCGGAAGCCGAGGCGGCGCCGGCGGCGGAGCTCGAGCTCGCCGGGAGCTCGCCGGAGCCGGGAGGAGGGGAGACCGGCGAGGCGGCGGGGAGAGGCCGGGGCGACGCCGGGGGAGGCCGGTGGCGGCGCCCGGCGGCGGTGGACGCGGCCCGCGCCCGGCGAGGGCGGCGGCGGCCGGCGCCGATGCTCCCGGGCGGCGAGGGAGCCGCGGGCGGCGGCGCGGAGGCGGCGGCGGCCGGCCGCGGGGAAGAGGCGGCGAGGCGACGCGAGGGCGGCGGCGGGGCGACGCGGGCTCGGAGGGCCCCGCGTGGGCCTGCGGGCCGGCGGCGGTGGCGATGTGGTCCTGCCACGTGGCGCGACCCGGCTGGCTGAGGCGGGCGGCGGCGGACGTTGTCCGGCCGGGGCGGACACGTCCGTCGGCGCGGATCTGGCGGGGATGATTTTTTTTAGGGTTTCGGGGAGAGGGAGAGATCCGAAAACGGAGGGGTGTATATATAGGCATAGAGGGAGCTAGGAGAGTCCAAATGAGGTGCGGTTTTCGCCCACACGATCGTGATCGAACGACCGAGACGATGGAGCAGAGTTTGGTGGGTTTTGGGCCAAATTTGGGGGGTGTTGGGCTGCAACACACACGAGGCCTTTTCGGTCCCTCGGTTAACCGTTGGAGTATCAAACGAAGTCCAAATGACCCGAAACTTGACAGGCGGTCTACCGGTAGTAAACCAAGGCCGCTTGGCAAGTCTCGGTCCAATCCGGAAATGTTTAATCCCCACACACGAAAGAAAGCTAGAAATGACCACCGGAGGAGAACGAAGCGCCGGAATGCAAAACGGACAACGGGGAAAATGATCGAATGCATGAGATGAACATGTATGCAAATGCAATGCACGTGATGACATGGTATGAGATGCATGAAAACGAAAACAACACACGGAGACAAAGACCCGAACCCGAGAAATAAATATAACTTGACACCGGAAACGGCAAGAGTTGGAGTACAAATGGGGAAAGTTACATCTGGGGCGTTACATGGGGAGTAGTCGCATAGAAGAAAACCCGCACGCAGCGACCTGGGGAGCTGGACCAGTACAAGAAGTTATACCTCAGGTGGGCGAGATGTCGTTTAGGCGGGCGGGCGGGATCTGCCCACACAACGGCAGCGAACAAGGGCACGGAGGATCTTCGTGCGCGCCAGCGCCGACTCCGAGAGGACGGTGCGCATCGGCTCCCCCCGTCGCCAACGGCGACAATGTTAACGCTGCACCTCCTCACCTCCCGCAGCGGACGGGATTCGGCCGGATCTGTGACCACCGGTGAGGAGAGAGATAGAGTGGACACTGTCATCTTGTTTTGATATGGAGAGGGTGAGAGAGAGAGAGAGACACGAGAAACTCTATCAAACAAGAGGCTATAATGGAGTAAAAAAATCTCTCCATAGTAGTGGTTTTAAATAGAATATGCGCGTTCCCGGAAGAAAGAAATGAAAACTGGGGGAACTTTTTTTAAGGGTCTGTCTAGGACACATCTAGATGTGACATAGTTATGTCACATCTAAGTTGATGTCCACTCTGTTTGTGGTCTATTTTTTTGTCTTAGTTTTTTTGTTTCTTGTTGTTACATTATATACTTGTGGGAGCTTAGATGTGATATCCTTAAATAACATCTAGATGTCAATTAGACAAAGTGATTTTCTATCATACCAAGAAAGAAAACTCAATCAAAAACACGCCCCCGCTTCTAGGTCGCGAGAGTCGTCGCGCACACACACATAGACATAGACATGCATATACGTGTTTACGTAAAATTCCATTTCCATCTCCATCTCCAATCATATTTGTCCAACTGGCACATTATTTACGTTGTTAATTATATACGCAGTAATATTAACGTACAATATCTCTTGTTTGCGCACGTCCGGACCACTGCCACAGCCGGTCCTGACCAACCCGAACCATCTTCATCAACCGCGCGTGCTTCTCGCCCGAAACGGTCACTTCCGCAATCATGCCCGGCTAGAGCGGATGCAACCTCTCACTGGCACCGGCATTGAAGCGGTGCGCCGGCCGAGAGAGTGTAGCCCGTGCCGCTTCCGGGTGCACGCGGCTGCGCCGCGTTCAAAGGTCGCAATAGTCGGCTACAACATGCATGTAAAAAGTTCTTGGGAGTCCGTGCTACAGCTAGCTGTCCTCCCCCATCTCGTCAATCTCTTCCAGTAGTGCTAGTACTCCATGGCGCGATCCATCGACAAGAAGGCGGGGAAGTTATCGTATACTCGGTTTGCGGTGAGTGGCATGCCGAGCGACCGTGTGGGGTCGAGCCGTGGAGGATGGTGAGACACGAACACGACAGACATGATTTAAACGTTGGTTTTGCTCGATGGCGCGATCCAATGAAATGAAAAGTCGGTTTCTCTCCGTTTCCATTTTTTCTCCGGAAAAACGGAAACTTTCCACTCCATTTTCATTCCTATTCCAAGTTTGCCCCGTTACAACATTCCATCAAATACAAAGGAAAACTAACACGCATGCTGATGCATATAAATGATTCAGAGATCATAGCCAATATTTACTTCACAACTAAAGAAAAAAGTTTTGAGAGTGTGTACGAAAGAAAAACTACTGATGGGGTCACTACGACTTAAACCCTAAACCCTAAACATGATTTAATTCCCTAGCCAGGTAGAACCTGTCGAAGGAAAGACGGCTGGCACCCTCGGATCATACGATGCTTTTGTGCAGTTCCACTAAAATCGACCTGAGCATCCCTGATGGCAAAGATATTGCAGAAGTGTGATTAGAATAATAGTACTGGCACTAGTTCATGAGACATAAACTCATCACAAGTAGAAGCCGGTAGAAGTAGAGAAAGATCGACATGGAGATGGAGCTACGGCAGTGGAGCAAGCCGGCTCCAGAAGGAAGATGGACTACCTAGGACGTCGGGCTGTAGCTAGAAGGGCGGTTGGGACGCGGCATCGACCCATACCGCGGTGACCCCCGATTGGGACGCACCGACCGTGGGTTTTCTCCCTCGCCGATGTCGACTGCGTCTACGCAGAACATTGTTCCCTTCCCCCAGCTGCGGGATCAAGCCCGTCGTTCTTTGCTTGTGAAGAAAGCAACCTTAGCAAGCAGGCTTGTAGCTTAGGCTCCTACTAGTGTATATATAGTGGTTTTCTTTTTCTCTCCATATCAACCATTTTATTTTGCGTACGTGTCATTCAAGAGTGAAATGATGGTTGCTTCTTCCAACTAACTTACTCTGTGATTTGACTGCTCCTTAGTGGCCCCTACACATACTCCCCCTACGTGTATGCAACAGTCACACGTACACATGGATTCAAAAACGCGTGCGACGCCCTAATGCATGCATGTCCGAGCACATGACGGAACACACACGGTAACGCCAAGTGCTCAACCTACACGTGCATGCACACACATACTCAGTCAGGGTGAGCTAGTGACCGTATAAACACCGGAAAATATATATATTAAGCGCAATGAGCGTATTATGAAGTCCATTGACCATATTTTAACAAATATACAGTGACAGACAGTGTATTTATCTCATTTGAAATTAAGCCATATTAACCGGAGAGGAGGCAGTTTGGACTAGCATTACTTTGGCCTTGTTTGGATACTCTAACTCAGTTAGAGGTTAGAGGTAGATTCTAACCCTGAACTAACCGTGAACTAACTCTAGCCAAAGAGGTGTTTAGATGACTGGGTTAGATGGAGCGCGGATATGGTGAGGCGCCTTCACGGGCGTTGCTAAAGGGAGGGCGGAAGAGGACGAGAAGCTTCGAGGAAGTGGCGAGGGATTTGCTGCGGCATGAGCGAGAGAAAAATGTGTTTTTTAGTGCTCCAGAGAAGAACTAACCCAAATAAGCACCTCTTGGGTGGGTTAGATTTTTTGGACGGGTTAGATGGTTCTAACCCAAACTAACCCTCCTCTTTGGATACTTTTGGGTTAGTTGAGTACAAACTAACCCAAACTAAATCTAACCCATGGACCCAAACAGGGCCTTTGTTGTGTCCCGTCAACTTGCCGAACGAGGAGAAGGTTGCAGGATGGGAGAAGCTTGCGCGCGGTGGCTCGCAGGACAAGCAGAAACTTTTGACTAATGCAAGCTCTCCCTCGCTCAGGTGGTGGACGTGCAACAGTTAATTTGGTGTCAGATTGCCAGAAGCATACACTATACTACTAGTGCTACTATTGTTTGACTTCCCGAATAGGTGAACAGCCAAGCGCAAAGTTTACTAGTACTAGTACTACTACTATAGTCTATAAAGGTATGTACTATACTAGTACTAGGAACTGGAAGGAGGAGTGTCGGTGTCAAAACCGGCGGATCTCGGGTAGGGGATCCTGAACTGTGCATCTAGGCGGATGGTAACAGGAGACAAGGGACACGATGTTTTTACCCAGGTTCGGGCCCTCTTGATTGAGGTAAAACCCTACTCCTGTTTGATTAATATTGATGATATGGGTAGTACAAGAGTAGATCTACCACGAGATCGGAGTGGCTAAACCCTAGAATCTAGCCTACGGTATGATTGTTGTTCATCCTATGGACTAAAACTCTCCGGTTTATATAGACACCGGAGAGGGCTAGGGTTACATAGAGTCGGTTATAATGGGAGGAGATCTTCATATCGTATCGCCAAGCTTGCCTTCCACGCCAAGGAAAGTCCCATCCGCACATGGGACGGAGTCTTCAATCTTGTATCTTCATAGTCCAGGAGTCCGGCCAAAGGTCTTAGTCCGGCCATCCGGACACCCCCTAATCCAGGACTCCCTCAGTAGCCCCTGAACCAAGCTTCAATGACAACGAGTCCGGCGCGCAAGTTGTCTTCGGCATTGCAAGGCGGGTTCCCCCTCCGAATATTTCATAGAAGATGTTGAACACCAGGGTAGTGTCCGGCTCTGCAAAATAAGTTCCACATTACTTCATAGAGAGAATAATATTTGCATCAATCGGATCTGCTGACGTATTTCGTGGCGTGACATCATGCCACAACCAGGCTCTTTATTCATTTTATTGTTCCACCTCAGCGCATTTAGTGAGGCGGTTTCCCTGGCACGTCTTGTCAAAGCAGAGATCGTGTCCCCTTATTCCGGGATTCTCATCTGTACGGTGTGGGTAACCCAACCGCGCCATTAACCGTGGCGCTTGCGGGATAAGCGAGTTTTATTAGGCTGGCGGGGAGCTCGTAGTTTTGGCCGCCCATATAAGGGGATAAGAATCGACCCTTTCCATTCACGCCCTCTTCCACCTCTGCTTATCCGTCCCTGCGCGCTCGAGCTCCAGCGCCCAAGCCCGCACTTCCCACCTCAACCTTCTCCAACCATGTCAGGAGCGGGAGGTAGATGGATGGCCTCCTCCGTCACGGAGGGACAAATCAAAAACCTGAGGAAGGCCGGATACTTGTCTAACGACATCGCGCAGCGGCTCCCAGATGCGGGGCAACTCATCCCCACCCCCAGGCCCCATGAGAGGGTTGTTTTTCTTCACCATTTCCTCCACGGACTGGGTTTTCCTCTTCACCCGTTCGTCCGGGGGCTCATGTTCTACTACGGCCTGGACTTCCACGACCTGGCCCCGAACGTCTTCCTCAATATCTCGGCGTTTATCGTCGTGTGCGAGGCCTTCTTCCGCATCCAGCCCCACTGTCACATCCCTAGTTCTGACAATGCCTAGTGCATGCATTAGAGTGTTACATCATGTTTAAATTTCATTTAAACCTGAGATGGGGATTGACTAAGCCCTAGCACCAAATGGATTCAACTAGGGTCAAAATAAAACCTTTTTCATTGAACTCAAAATGTCCTCTAAAAATGTTCAACATTTCTGGTTTGAGGTGGAAGCATCTACCAAAAATGGTTTATATTTTTGCAGGACATATTTGGTCACTGAATTAAATCATATAGTATTTTCATTTGGGCATTTAAATGCTATTAAATATTTCAAATGCTCAAATAATCATAAACTAAAATGTTTACTGTTGGATATATTCTAAACAGTAGCCATGATTAGTTTCATGATTTTTGAAAGTGTCTGAGTATTTTTAATAAAGCCCTAAATTTACAGAATAATAGAAAACTAAGATAATTAGAAAAAGAGAGAGAGAGAAGGAAGTTACCTGGCCTTACCGTGCAGCCCACCAGAGCCTGGCCCAGCTCCATCTGGCCGGCCCAGCCGGCCCAGCCCACCTCCCCCCCTTGTCCTCTTCCTCCTCTGCCAGGAGGACGAACAGAGGCGAGGCGTGGCGCGCGCCGACGCTGCCTCGGCCACCTCCTGCTTACCTGCTTGCCGCTGGAGGCACCCGAGGGAGCCACGCACTCCCCCTCGCCCCCCCTGCACCTCTCTCCTCTCCCTCACTCGCTGCTCTCTCTTTCCCCTCTCCCTCTTCATTCTTCGCCCGAACAGAGAGCCGCCGCCGTCGTTCGCTGCCACCACGCCCACCATGCTCCTCTCGCCTCCCCGTGTAGTCTGCAAACTCCGCCACTGCCTGTTACGTCGCCTCGAGCAAGCCCCGAGCGCTCGGACGCCCCAATTCGACCGCATCGACTCGTCTTCAAGCTCCGGTCGCCGGAGATCGCCGTCGCTGTCCCGTCGCCCCAGGCCTTCCCCGAGCACGCCGATCGTCTCATCGTGATCTCCGTGAGCCCCTGCTTCGTTTCCCCCTAACCCCATGTCCGATTTCGCGCTCCAGCCGCTCCCTCCACCGGAGACGAGATGCTCCGCCGCACGGGCTCGTCGCCGGTGAAGCTCCGGTGACCTTTTGGTCCCACGCATGCGTCCGTTGCACTCGTTGCGTCCCGTAGAGTAAAACTAGCGCGACAACCGTCTTGTTTGCACACCGCAGCGCCGGTCCCGCGAACCCCCGAGCTCCGGCCGCCGCCGGGGTCGATGCCGCGCTCAACTCCGGCCACCCCACGCCCTCTCGTGGGTCCCCCTAGATGCGCGGGAGCACGGGCTCACTCTTGGTGCCCTCAGCGCGACCAGCCGCGGGCCGTAGCGCCATCCCGAGCAACTCCGGCGAGGTCTCGCCGTCGCCGTGGTCGCCGGCGTCACTCGCCGACGTGGCCACTTAATTAAGGCGTAAACACCCCGCTAATCACCCACTAGAGCCACTGCCAAGTGGGCCCCCGTGCCTAATTAATTAGTTTAACCTCTCTGTTAAATTAGCACTAATCTCAGAGGGCCCCGCCTGTCACCGTTGACTTTGCCATGTCAGCATTGACCGGACCCACCAGTCAGCCTCTGTCCCTGCCTGTTACACTGACGTGCGGGTCCCAGCCGTCAGGTTTGACCTGGACCAGCCACGTTGACCTGCTGACATCACTAATACGTCATGCTGACGCAGTATTTGTTTCTGGAATTAAAATAAATCAAAAATGATTTATTATTTCCAGAAAATAGCTAAAACTTCAATAAATCATAGAAAATTAACCGTAACTCCAAATTAAATAATTTATATATGAAAAATTATCAGAAAAATTCAAGGAATCCATCTGTACCATTTACATGCATGTTAGAACAACATATCACTACTGTTTAGGGCAAATGAAGATAATGACATTTAAATAACCACATATGGAGTTTGAATTTGAATCTTGGATTCAAACCAACTTCATTTAATATGGTTTTAGATGCATTAGCCCAAAACACATTCATTTTGCCATGTCATGATCATGCATCATATTGTGCATTGCATTGATTGTGTTCCCTTCTGTGTTGCCGGTATTTGTCTCCTCTCGATAGACGTGATACCGATGATGCGATCGTTGACACTGATGAAGACTCAATGCTATCTTCAGAAGTGCCAGGCAAGCAAAACCCCCTTGTTCATTCCGATACAATCCCACTCTCTCGCTCCTGCTCTCTTTTACTTCATTAGGACAACAGCGATTCAACTGTTATTTGCTGCGGTAGCTGAACCCATTTATCCTTTGCATGACCTGTCATTCCACAGTAAATAGATGAAACCCACTAGCATGAGTAGGAGTTGTTTGAGCCCTGTTGTGCCTACTCATTCATGTTTGTTTGTCATGCCTGCTATTGCTTAGAGTTGAGTCAGGTCTGATTCATCGGGGATGAATCAGAGGCGTGTGAACATGTCCTACTATGTATGAACTAAGTGTGTGAACACGATTTGGTAAAGGTAGCGGTGAGAGGCCATGTAGGAGTACATGGTGGGTTGTCTCATTGCAGCCGTCCTCAGGAACTGAGTTCTGTGTTTGTGATCCATGACCAGCTACTACCACACATTGGAATGCTTAAGTGCCCCTCTCGACTTATTAATCAACATGATCTCTGTCCAGGAGTTGCAACTAGTTTCTGGTGTTTGTAGGCAGTGTTAGTAGTCTACCAAGTGGCACCCGATACAGGTGGGCTTGGGACAGACTAGGCACAGTGGCCCGGTGTACCAAGTGGCACCCGGTTGGTGGGCTTGGGAACCCTGCACACATCGTTTGGGGCCGTAAGCGACACCCTGGCCAGATCTCCTTGCGGATGGAACCCGAATAGGCGATAAACCTGGACTAGAGACTTGTTCGGTTAGTCAGGTCGTGGCCGACTCCCTCGCCCGGCTTCCGCTTGAAGGTTGCCGAGGTACATGACGTGTACAGGGCGGTAAGTGGCGAGAGCGTGTGTGAAGAAGTACACCCCTGCAGGGTTATCATTATCTATTCGAATAGCCGGATTCCTCGGATATGGAAACTTGGACCCCTTGTACAGTTCATAGACAAGTGAAAGTGGATACTCTAAAACACGCAAGATAAGCGTGAGTGCTATGGATGGCGTTCTCGTAGGGAGACGGGAGCGGATCCATAGTGGTGTATTGATATGGTGAATATGTGGACTCGTGTGCGCCACCTCAAAAGAGTTACTTGCAGTTGTAGTTCAGGTTAGCCACTGAGTCAAAGCTGGCTTGCTGCAGTCAAACTCCACCATCCCCTTTGTTGATAATGAGGCATATGTAGATAGTTCTGATGTAAGTTTTGCTGGGTACATTTGTACTCACGTTTGCCTATTTATGTTTTTGCAGAGAGACTTCGGTCTCGCTAGTAGTTCCGCGTGGACTTCGACGTTTAGCTTGTTACCTCAGCTACGATCTTGTGCCCTCGGCAGGATCTGATAAATAGTCAGGCTTCTCAGCCCTTTTCATTTATAGATGTCTGTACTCAGACATGATAGCTTCCGCTTGTGCTTTGACTTGTATGCTCTGATTGTTGGGTCATGAGACCCATGTTTGTAATATCTCGCTCCTCGGAGCCTATTGAATAATTACTTGAGTTGTAGAGTCATGTTGTGATGCCATGTTGTATCTACACATATCGAGCATATTGTGTGTATGTTGTTGAAATGCTTGGTATGTGTGGGATCTGACTATCTAGTTGTTTATCCCTAGTAGCCTCTCTTACCGGGAAATGTCTCCTAGTGTTTCCACTGAGCCATGGTAGCTTGCTACTGCTCCGGAACACTTAGGCTGGCCGGCATGTGTCCTTCTTCGTTCCTGTGTCTGTCCCTTCGGGGAAATGTCACACGATGAATACCGGAGTCCTGTTAGCCCGCTACAGCCCGGTTCACCGGAGTCCTGCTAGCCCAGTGCTACAGCCCGGATTTACTCGCTGATGACCGACACGTTCGATGTTGGGTCATGGATGCCTGTCCCTGTAAGTTTTGTGCCACTTTGGGTTTACGACTAGCCATGTCAGCCCGGGCTCCTTACCATATGGATGCTAGCGACACTATCATATACGTGTGCCAAAAGACGCAAACGGTCCAGGGCAAAGGTAAGGCGACACCCGTGGGAATACCGTGCGTGAGGCCGCAAAGTGATATGGGGTGTTACATGCTAGATCGATGTGGCATTGAGTCGGGGTCCTGACACCCACTTTGGCCTATGGCTGAAGATCTTCAGCGTCAAGCCGAAGGTCGTGCAAGGCCGACAGGCGGAATGCGGAGGCGCCATGGTGGGCAAGATAGACAACGTCACCTGGCTCGAGGGTGCCTTCGTGGAAACCATCAAAGGGTGGCAATCTGGGTGGTTTTATATTACCGAGCCGCGTGACCCTAAATGGGCAGCGGCCCCTGAATTTCGATCCGGCATCCCCACCCGGCTCACATATTGGAAAGATACGGGCCTGTCGTGGGGAAATCTGGAATAGGTGACCGGACTCCAAACCTGCGTCCGAGACCTGGTGGCCAAGAACGTCAAACTTGTCAACGTGGTCCAGGTCATGCTCTTCTGCCGGATCCTGCCGTGTCAACGACGGGACTTCAATTTGTGGGAGTTCGACCCGTCCCGGCACCAGACTCTATCCCGGCTCTTTGAAACGAAGCACGAGGACGCTTGGAAGGTGCTTTTCAAAAGTTCCGAGGTCTCCCCTCCCATCACCGAGGATCGCGGGTTCTGTGCCAAACGTCAAGCCTCTGAAGTAAGCTTACCTTTAGCCCCTTACGGGATATCCTCATTTCATAGTGTGACCTTATGTGGGATCTAAACTCCCGTTCCTTTGAAAGGATTGGAAGAGGACATCCGGACAGTTTGACTGTCTGGCCCCTTTGCCCGAAGGCCCAGTAGACGCACACTTAGCGAAGCTACTAGTTCCGGCACCCCATGTGGTGCCGGAGAAGAAGGCCAAGGAGAAGGCCACGGGGACCCGAAAGAGTTCCCGGCGCCCGGTGTCGTCGGATTTGCCTGACGGCTCCAACGTGCCCTCCGCCTCCGAAGATGAGGAGGAGGAAGAAGAAGATGCCTCTCCCCCTCCAACGGGGGGAGGAAAGAAGAGAAAGGCCGCCCCAACTGGGGAAGCCGGAGGGTCCAAGAAGGGGAATCCCCTTCTGCCGGACTACGCCCCTGATGCCGAAGACGGCGAGGAGGACTGGCCCTCCAGGGTCAAGCCCCTGGCAAAATCGTAAGTGTCCGGCTACCCGAATGACTTATTGCACTCCTTTATTATTTGATAGCTTCTAACACCGAAGCTAATCATACAGTCCACCCAGAGCTCAGCTTGGCGATTCATCGAGCGGATCTCTGAATTTGTCGGATGTGAATAGTGCTTCACTTCCGACGGCCTCCTCCCCTCTCCCTACAGACGACGCGGACGTGGAGTCTCGTAGGCGACAAATCCAGGAGGAGGTGGTCCTAGAAGCGCCACAAGACGACCTTCCGGACTCCCAACCAAAAGGGGGTAAAACCCCGGAGGGATCTAAGTCCGGCCTTGGGCCGGACACTGCTCCGGAACCATCAGTGGTTCCAGAGCCCGACAGGCGGCGCCTTCACAAGAAGGGCAAGTCTGCGACGCCGACGACTTCTGTCCACCCGAAGGCGCCAGATAATTTGCTGGAGGCGCTCAACGGCGCCTCTATCAACGAAGAACACCACACTGTTATGAGTGTGGTGATTCAGATGGTTCAGTCCGCCAAGAGCGGGCTGACGGAAGCCTGCACAAGCCTGTTAACGGGCTTTGAGGTATGTGTTCAAAAACATATATAAAAAATGTTACCGCATAGACAGTAGCCCCTGATGCTTAGTTTGTTGTTCGGAAAGAGAAGTCGAACTGAGGATCTTAAAAGATATACGCAGGAGTCTAATAGAAATGTGTCAATATGGGAATGCAGGCTGCACTGCTAACCTCTGCCGCACTGACTGCGGAGGTCAGTGCCTCGAAGGAAAGCCTCGAGCGGTCCGAGAGCGAGCTCGGCCGTGCCAAGAAGCAGCTCGAGGATAAAGAGGGTATGTAGCACCTCCTGAAAATGTATATAGAAATACTTGGTTGCATAATAATAACAGGACCAACGTTAATGTTGCAGGAGCCGCGACCGAGGTGGCAACACTGAAAGAGGCGGTTTCGAGGGCTGAAAAGAGTGTGGCCTTGGAGCGCACCGAGCGAGAGAAGCAGGAGGCGCGGGTGACGGAGGTGCGGCAAGAGATCCAGGCTCTCGTGGAAAAACACGAGAGTTTGAAGCGTGACTTGAAGACTCGAGAGTCCGAGCTTGCCTTGGCACTTGAGAGTGCCAAGACCGCTAAGGCTGAAGCCCAGAAGACCCTTCAGGAGATCGAGGCGATGAAGAAGATAGCGGTGGGTAAGGCATTCTTTATGCAAAGCAAAAATATAAAAGTTAATTATCTACTACTTACCCGAATCCGGAGCTCTCCAGGAGCGTTCGCCCATCTGCCCCGTAGTGTGTCTGATGCCGCCGCATACTACCGAGCCGAAGAGGGGAGCTCGACGGAAAAAGTGTTCTGGTCTCAGTATGCTGAGGCCGGACATCGAGTGCCCCTGAGCGACCAACTGAAGCAGCTGGTTGAGCTCCACAAGGTGGCCGAACAGGCCATGAAGGGCCTCATAGCTCAGATGTGGCCTGGAGAAGCCATGCCTGGGAGCTACTTCGGTCTGGTGCGGCAGCTAGTGGACGCGTGTCCGTGGACTGAGGTCGTCAAGCGCTCCGCTTGTATTGAAGGTGCTCGTCGGGCCCTTGCCCGTGCTAAGGTGCACTGGGGCAAGCTAGACGCGGAGAAGCTGTTGACGGACGCGCCACCGCCGGGTAAGGAGTATCGTATGCCCGAGATGTATTACAATGGCATTCTGAAGGGTGCCCGCCGCATAGAGGATGAGTGCTCCAAAGATGTAATTTTTGAGTAAACTTGCATTTGTTATCCTGTACGCTGAACCTTTGTTCATATGCGTTAATCAACGCTTGTTAATTTAAAATATTACCTTCTGTGCGGTCGTTTATCAAATCTGAGAGATGCAAGTCGTCTGCTTCGACCCCCATGCTACGAGTGCTGGGGTGTTCGGGATAAACCTGAGCGCTCTTGTTCCCATTCTTGGGTCCATCTAGGGAGGCGTTCAGCAGAGCGAACAAGGCCGTCGGACTTATAATGCTTTGTCACTCTCACTTAGCCATAGAATTCGAAAGACCGAGTTCGGGGCGCTATCCACGCCTAGGCCCGATAAGTCTGGTTCCTCGCTTGAAGCGGCATAAGTCTTTAAGGACTCGAAAAAACCTCACGGACATCGACCGGTCTCTCGCACTATCATGACAGTCAGTTTAGCTTTCTCTATTGAGGTGTTAACCCAACTCAACTGGGGCACAATCGCAGTAGTTCTCCCAGCGCTACCTTAGCCAACAATGTGGAACGTAAGGTACCAAAACATGGGAGCCGGGCAAACCCAACTATTGACCAAAGACATGATTCGGAGCTGATGCATATAGTGCTATAAGTTTAGGGTGCCGCACTTGTTAGAGTGTTCGGTCTTCTCACACCACGTTATGGGGTGTTGTAAGCCCCTGGTGTATTATCCGTGCCAAAGTGTACGGTTGCATAGTGTCATGACTGAACATGTTTGCATATAAAAATAGATAAGTACAATAATAGGTAAGAGCTATGTATTCTTTATTAAAAAGGGCTGCTGCGGAAGCAGAACGGTACAAAAAGTGGGGTAAACAAGAGATGGGAGTATTTGACATATTCCCCTTTAGGGGCAAGCTGCACGATTGTAAGAGAAACAGGTATTAAACTCGTTATAGAGACCACCTTGACTTTTGACGTAGCTTGCTTCCTCCCTGGCTATTGCATCGTTGGTTCGGCGATAGTATTGCCGGACAGGCCTTCCGAATAGTTGGGTCCTGAAAGTGTGTGAAAAAGGAAAACGGCGAAATAGGGAGCCCCCTAGTGCGGTTAAGCCACATTCTGGCGTGTCGTTGTTGTGCCCCTCCCCTTATGCCCATGGTATCTCTAAGGCGTAATTATGTACGCGTGGTACCAGCATTGCCGTTTGGTGGGGGCTGGGGTTGGGGCCGCACTGCTATGCTTGCTCGGAACGTGCCAGCCGGATTTGTTGTAGGTTACTTTGGGCTCGCTTGACGTTGTCCGGACGTTTGGCGCCTGGATTGGAGAACTGCCTTGAGAGGCTACTCTGTACTTCCGCCGCCAGGGCCGCCGTGTGCTCCTCCGTTCGGAGAGAGTGTTCTGTGTTTCCATTTACCGTGATGACTCCGCGAGGTCCTGGCATCTTGAGCTTGAGATATGCGTAGTGCGGCACCGCATTGAATTTTGCAAATGCGGTTCGTCCGAGCAGGGCGTGATAGCCGCTGCGGAATGGGACTATGTCGAAGATTAACTCCTCGCTCCGGAAGTTATCCGGTGATCCGAAGACCACCTCGAGTGTGACCGAGCCTGTACAGCTGGCTTCGACCCCTGGTATGACACCTTTGAAGGTTGTCTTTGTGGGTTTAATCCTTGAAGGATCGATGTCACGCCCAATATGCGAGCCTATCCAAAAGGAACTCGAAGGTCCCACCAAGGATAGACCCGCATACTGAAACACTTTTGCAAGGTGGATATCATTACATCAACATTACATAATAGGTGGGGATACATACAAGAGGCATACAATGCCACATAAATACAACATCACAATACATAAGAGCACCATCCGACTACGGATGAAACACAAATAGAAACTCAAACGACATCCACCCTGCTTGCCCAGGCTGCCGACTTGGAACCTATCCCCTGATCGAAGAAGAAGCAGAAGAAGAACTCAACGCAAGAAAGCATCACTCTCGTGTCATGATCATCGCATAACCTGTACCTGCAACTGTTGTTGTAGTAATCTGTGAGCCACGAGGACTCAGCAATCCCATTACCATGGGTATCAATACTAGCAAAGCTTAAAGGGAAAGGTAGGGGTAAAGTGGTGAGGCTCCAGCAGTGAGTAAGCATATATGGTGGCTAACATACACAAATAAGAGCGAGAAGAGAGCAAGCAGAACGGTCGTCAACTTGTAATGGTCAAGAAGTGATCCTGAACTCCTACTTACGTCAAACATAACCCAGAAACCGTGTTCACTTCCCGGACTCCGCCGAAAAGAGACCATCACGGCTACACACGCGGTTGATGCGTTTTAATTCGGATCTAGTGTCAAGTTATCTACAATCGGACATTAACAAATTCCCATCTGCCTATAACCGCAGGCACGGCTTATGAAAGATTATACCCTGCAGGGGTGTCCCAACTTAGCCCATGATAAGCTCTCGCAATCAACGAAGGATATACCTTCTCCCAGGAAGACCCGATAAGACTCGGAATCCCGGTTTACAAAACATTTCGACAATGGTAAAACAAGACCATCAAAGCCGCCCAATGCACCGACAAATCCCGATAGGAGCTGCACATATCTCGTTCTCAGGGCACACCGGATGAGCGAAGCGTACAGGAACCGACGTAACCCAAGTTGCCATGGGATGGCCCCGCACGGTCCTCTAGTTTGGACCAACACTTAGACAAGCATTGGCCCGGGGGAGCTAAACTAAAGATGACCCTCGGGTTGGCCGACCCAAGGGAAGGGTATAGGTGGTGGTGAGGCAAATGGTAAAACCGAGGTTGGGCCTTGCTGGAGGTGTTTTATTCAAAGCGAACTGTCAAGGGGGTCCCGTAAATCACCCGACCGCGTAAGGAACACAAAATCCGGGAACATAACACCGGTATGACAGAAACTAGGGCGGCAAGAGTGGAACAAAACACCAGGCAAAAGGCCGAGTCTTCCACCCTTTACCAAGTATATAGATGCATTAATAATATAAGAGATATTGTGATATCCCAACAAAATCCTGTCCGCCATGGAGCAATCTTCAACTTCACCTGCAACTAACAATGCTATAAGAGGGCTGAGCAAAGCGGTAACATAGCCAAACAACGGTTTGCGTAGGAAAGGTGTCACAGGTTAGAGGTTCATGGCAATATGGGAGGCTTGATAAACAGGTGATAGATAACACATCATAGCGATAGAACGAAGCAACTAGCATAGCAATGATAGTAGTGAGATCCAGGGTAGCGGTCATCTTGCCAGAAATCCCGCAAGGAAGAAGAACGAGTCCATGAAGAAGATGAACGGATGAAGCCGAACCAAGTGTAGACGAACGAATCCTCACGATCGCAACGAAACAGGAACTATCGAAAAGAAGCACACAACATGGTAAACAAACCACACATAAACAAGGCATGATGCACAACAAGCATGATGCATGACAAGACTACATGAAGCTACTCATGGCAAGAGATGATGCAAACAAGAGCAACACATAAAGCAAGTTTAAATGAGGCCGGGAACAACATATAACAATTCCGGTAAGTCCTCATATGCATATTTCGAAATTGGTCCAGATCTGAATAAACTTTATGTTCAAGTTGTTAAACAGCAAGTTAAGATGCACAAAGATGATCTACACGAGATTATAGTCAAGTTACATATAAGGTTCATTTAGTTCGGGGCTACGGCCTAGACGATATGAGCAAAACAAGTCAAACATGGCATTGATGCAAAATGCACCCAAGCATCAAGAAAACACCTCAAAACAAGGATGAAACATGATAATATGAAACTACATGCAAAATCAAGCAAGTTTCATATAGATCACACTCAAAACGGAGCAACGATTGAACACACATGCTCTATACAAGTTTAAAGGACAAGCTGTCCAAAACAGCAACTAGGCATATTGCAAGCATCAAAACAATATGCTACAGCACCTCAACGTGAGAACAAAAGGCATGGGCATGATGTACATGTAAAGCATAACAAAACATGAACACTGAGCTATCTCCAGAAACTACTAGAACATGCCCAAACACACATGGTAAGATTGCAAGTAATAACAATTCAGACTTTGCAGAAAATAACATCAGGTTGCAATGTTTAGAGCTATCAAACAACATGTTACAGGAACATATCATGGCAAACAAAGGCATGGCATGAATCTACTAAACCCATAGATCAAAAGTCCCTTACTGACCATGAGCCAAAAAGGAGCAGAAAATATGATGGCACCCACGTAAACATAGCAAGTTATATTACAGATTCAAACATGGCAGGAACAACGATACGAAGGCATGTAAATGAGCTTGTGCAACTCACTACAGAGTAATACATGGCATGGAAAGGCAACCAACAGTAAGAAGGCATGTTTATGAAACAAACCAAGGCAAGAACAAGTCCATAGCATGCAAGGATCAACTACAACAACCTTGGAAAAATTGAATAACATGTAAACAATCTGCCAGGAAACATTTTGAAGCAAAAGTAGAGCATGAAACTGACATGCTAGACTACACCATAATTGCAACCCAGGGCATGAATGGATAGATCATAACCATATGTTCAAAACACCCGTACTGAAGTATCTCAAAATATGCATGGATCTCTCTGTAGCATCAAGTTTACATGGCATCAAAATAACAGCAGAACAGGGACTAAAATCAGCAATATCACGAAGCCTAGTTTGTATGCTTGTGCTAGTCACCACATTGATCACAAAAATACATGGTAAGCACCTTTGTAAAGAAGACATGACATAGATCAAAACACATGTAGACATCAACCTCATAGGATGCACACATCAATCATGGCAAAAATGACAAAAGAGCACGTTCTGTCAACAGACAACAGAAAACATCATGAAGCACTCTTACAACGATGATTCAGGCATCAAGATGGACTTGAATGAATATAATGCAATGGAATGAAATGATGTACTCGTTGAGACGAACAATTTGACATATTACACGCACAAAACGGAGCTACGGATGCAGAGATATGATGCGTTGAACATGGCATGATAATGACAAAATATTTCGGGACTTGGGCGTTTTCGAGGTCAACCTTCAAATCTTCCCAGATCTGGATCCAGGGCATGGATTCCGAGGTCGGGCCGGAGCTGCTCCCCGGAGAGCGGCCGGAGAGAGGGCGCCGGAGAGGGGGAAGCGCGGGGCGGCGGCCGGAGGAGGAGACACGGGGCAGCGGCCGGAGGAGGAGACGCGGGGCGGTCGGGAGCTCGCGGGGCGGCCGGGCGGCGCGCTCCGGCCAGGCACGGCGGCGCCGGGGCGTTGGAGGCGGCGGCGGGCAACGGGCGCGGGCGGCGCCGTGGATCTGGGGCTGGCCGGGCGCCGGGCGGCAGTGGAGGGGCGCACCGGCGGGCGAGGGCAGCGGAGGGCGTGGCGAGGGGCGGCGGAGCAGCCGGGCCGGCGAGGGAGGCCGCGGGGCGCGGCCGGGCACGGCAGCGGCGGATCTGGGCCCGCGCGGGCCCCGGATGGGCTCCGCGGGCCGGCGGCGCGGGGGGAGAGAGAGGGCGCGGGCCGGGACATGTGGCAGCGGCTGATAGGGCGGGGGCGGCGGCACGGACATGTCCGGCGGGGTCCGGACATGTCTGGCTGCGGGAGGAGGACGAAGGCTAGGGTTCATCCGCGAATTCGGTGGAGGGGAACTAATATATAGGTAGAGGGAGCTACGAGAGTCCAAATAAGGAGCGGTTTTCGCCCACATGATTGTGATCGAACGACCGAGAGCATGGAGGGGAGTTAGATGGGTTTTGGGCCACTTTGGAGGGGTGTTGGGCTGCAAAGAGAAAGGGGGGTTTCGGGCTACGCGGTTAACCGTTGGAGTACCAAACGAACTCCAAATGACACGAAACTTGACAGGCGGTCTACCGGTGCTATACCAAGGCCGCTTGGCAAACCTTGGGCCATTCCGAGAACGTTTAACACCCGCTCACAACAGGAGACAAAAGGGGAACGCCGGAGGACATAGGAGTGCCGGATTGCAAAATGGACAACGGGGAAAAGGCTCGGATGCATGAGACGAACACGTATGCAAAATGAAATGCACATGATGACATGACAAAATGCAACACGCAAGAAAATGACATGGCAACAACGGCAAATAACTGGCAGACACCTGGCGCAACGAATCCGGGGCGTTACAACACTCCTCCACTAACAAGAGATCTCGTCCCGAGATCTTAGGACCGAGACAGAAGGGAAAAGGAATGAGGTGAAACAAGAACACAAGAGAAAAAGCAAAGAATCGAGAGCACTCGAGAATAAGAGAGGAACGCCGAGAATGACGAGATCGAAAGCTCACGGAATCAGATAGACAATGAAACCACTCCGGTTAGAACGAGATAAAAAATGAATAAGACTGAAAAGGATTTAGGCAGAACTCCAGCTAAACAAGGAAAGAATAGAACATGAGCTTGAGAGGATTGAATGACACCTGACGAGGAGAACAGACAAAGCCTCCAGAAGAATTAAAGAATGGAAAGAAATGAACTTAGAAGGAAGGATTGAATGGAGTTGTTGAGAAAATCAACAACGAAAGAATAAACTTGTTGTGGACTTATGGATAACATCTCAAAATTAATGAGCTGATAACCGACCAGGAGCGTAAAAGAATAAATAACTGAGAAGAAAGAAGAAATGCAAAACTCCATTTAAGAAGAAAATGAAGAATTAATTGCACTTCGAAAGGCAAGAAGGAAAGATACTTGAGCTCCTTCGATAAGAATCTTGATGAACTCTTGAAGAAAAGATTAAATCGTGAAGAACCACCATGCAGAACTCCGGTAACAAAAGGATGATAAGATAGAATGAAGGATGAAAGAATAAGACTAAAACCTTGCGGTGATTTAGATGGAGGTTTCGACGAGATGGCCGAGGAAATTTGAACTCCAGGAAAGAAAAGATGAAAACACTTGGAACTAGAATTTATTCATCAAGAACAAACTCTGAAGGAAGAGATTACTCACTTGGATGAAATAAGAATAAGATTTATTGTATGCTTATCCTTCATCAAATTAAATTGATGACAAGCAATGAATTTTGCATACTACTTATTCTTGTTGAAAAGAATTGAGAAGTGACATGTCGCAAACTTGGGAAGGTCTTCATGAACCACCGATAGGATTGAAAAGAACGAATTGATTGAATGATAAACAAGGAAAATAATCTTGAATGAACCACCGTAAGAATTAGAAAAATGAGTGATGAAAGAGAAATAATCACCGGGAAGAATTTGAAGAAACAATAAGCTAGAGGGGATTTAGATGCCAAAGAACAAAGAGATCATGAGCTGATTAAAGAGCACGTGAACGAAGCACTGGGATCATTGGATAACGGTAGCTGAAATGATGGCCTCCGATGAAAAGAAAGGGGAAAACAATTTCTGACATACTCCGGATGAGAAAAGAATATCTGACAAATGGAATAAATCGAGAGGATAATATGAAGCTAGAACCACGAATCTTTGAGAGAACGGGCAAGATTTAGAGGAAAGACTCCTCTTCGATCTTCAAATGATGACGAGAAACACCACCAAAATTACTAAGATACTCCGGGAGAATGAAAAGCGAAGGGGTTGAGCCAATAATGAAAAGAGTTTGAACAAGATCTTGGAGAAGGTATCTGACTGATGAAATCCATTCTTACGTCAAACTCGAAAAGAATTGAGAAAAACTCCGGGGGAATTAGAAGAGTCAGGTAAGATCCTGGGAAAAGACCTGTGGGTTAGGGCCCACTGAAGAGAAAACACCATTGAAAAGGATTATTAAATAGATAGATGATGCACCGGAACAAATGAAATATTAGAATGAGGTGACAACCTCGAATTAACTCGGACACAAACAAATCTCCTGAGATGTCTTGAGCACTCTGGAAGGATAAACTGGCGAGAGACGAACGAGCACGGAAAACACTTCAAGGAAAGGATATGATCAATCCGAAAAACATGAATTGGTTCCACCGGAAAAGAGATGAAGAATGACAAACAAGACGAGAATTCACCGATTGAAATGATTGAGGGAAGACTGAAGAGGCTCCACAAGAATGAAATTGATGGTAGGAACATACTGAGGCTCCGGGAAGAAGAGGGTGGGAGGGCGGGAAAACAAAGGCAACTTGGAAGGGGAAATCGACGAATATCTTGAAGAGAAAACACTGGTTGAAAACATTGAAGAAAGAAGGCAAGGACTTCGCACGAGTAGGATGGATACTCGATTATGGACTCCGGTTCCAAGAAGAAGAAGGGAGGGCGGCTGGGAAAAAGAAAACAACTGAGGAATGAACTCAATGATGAAGAGGCTCGAGTCGACTTGACGAGAAATGCACCGGATGAAAAGAGATGAGAACCAATGAACGGAAAACCAAATGCGTGAACCTAAAGAAAATTTGAAGAGGAAGAGGAGTAGTTCAAAACACCTACGTCAAGATTCCTGAGCAGAGCGATGAAGGGGCTGAGGAGTAAAAAGAATTCCTACTTTCCGATATAATTAGACTCCGAAAACAGTTTTCTTCTAGACTCAACATCGGCCAAACTACACGATCAATCAAGGGGCTCCTAGGGTCGGTCGAGGCTCTGATACCAACTTGTCACGCCCAACATGCGACCCTATCGAAAAGGAACTCGAAGGTCCCACCAAGGATAGACCCGCGTATTGAAACGCTTTTGCAAGGTGGATATCATTACATGAACATTACATAATAGATGGGGATACATACAAGAGGCATACAATGCCACATAAATACAACATCACAATACATAAGAGCACCATCCGACTACGGATGAAACACAAACAGAAACTCAAACGACATCCACCCTGCTAGCCCAGGCTGCCGACCTGGAACCTATCCCCTGATCAAAGAAGAAGCAGAAGAAGAACTCAACGCAAGCAAGCATCACTCTCGCGTCATGATCATCGCATAACCTGTACCTGCAACTATTATTGTAGTAATCTGTGAGCCACGAGGACTCAGCAATCCCATTACCATGGGTATCAAGACTAGCAAAGCTTAAAGGGAAAGGAAGGGGTAAAGTGGTGAGGCTGCAGCAGCGACTAAGCATATATGGTGGCTAACATACGCAAATAAGAGTGAGAAGAGAGCAAGCAGAACGGTCGTCAACTAGTAATGATCAAGAAGTGATCCTGAACTCCTACTTACGTCAAACATAACCCAGAAACCGTGTTCACTTCCCAGACTCCGCCGAAAAGAGACCATCACGGCTACACACGCAGTTGATGCGTTTTAATTTGGATCTGGTGTCAAGTTATCTACAACCGGACATTAACAAATTCCCATCTGCCAATAACCGCAGGCACAGCTTTCGAAAGATTATACCCTATAGGGGTGTCCCAACTTAGCCCATGATAAGCTCTCGCGATCAACGAAGGATATACCTTCTCCCAGGAAGACCCGATCAGACTCGGAATCCCGGTTTACAAAACATTTCGACAATGGTAAAACAAGACCAGCAAAGCCGCCCGATGCGCCGACAAATCCCGATAGGAGCTGCACATATCTCGTTCTCAGGGCACACCGGATGAGCGAAGCATACAAGAACCGACGTAACCCAAGTTGCCAAGGGATGGCCCCGCACGGTGCTCTAGTTTGGACCAACACTTAGGCAAGCATTGGCCCGGGGGGGCTAAAATAAAGGTGACCCTCGGGTTGGCCGACCCAAGGGAAGGGTATAGGTGGTGGTGAGGCAAATGGTGAAACCAAGGTTGGGCCTTGCTGGAGGAGTTTTATTCAAAGCGAACTGTCAAGGGGGTCCCATAAATCACCCGACCGCGTAAGGAACGCAAAATCCGGGAACATAACACCGGTATGACGGAAACTAGGGCGACAAGAGTAGAACAAAACACCAGGCAAAAGGCCGAGTCTTCCACCCTTTACCAAGTATATAGATGCATTAATAATATAAGAGATATTGTGATATCCCAACAAAATCCTGTCCGCCATGGAGCAATCTTCAACTTCACCTGCAACTAGCAACGCTATAATAGGGCTGAGCAAAGCGGTAACATAGCCAAACAACAGTTTGCGTAGGAAAGGTGTCAAAGGTTAGAGGTTCATGGCAATATGGGAGGCTTGATAAACAGGTGATAGGTAACGCATCATAGAGATAGAACGAAGCAACTAGCATAGCAATGATAATAGTGAGATCCAGGGTAGCGGTCATCTTGCCTGAAATCCCGCAAGGAAGAAGAACGACTCCATGAAGAAGATGAACGGATGAAGCCGAACCAAGTGTAGACGAACGAATCCTCACGATCGCAACGAAACAGGAACTATCGAAAAGAAGCACACAACATGGTAAACACACCACACATAAACAAGGCATGATACACAACAAGCATGATGCATGACAAGACTACATGAAGCTACTCATGGCAAGAGATGATGCAAACAAGAGCAACACATAAAGCAAGTTTAAATGAGGCCGGGAACAACATATAACAATTCCGGTAAGTCCTCATATGCATATTTCGAAATTGGTCCAGATCTGAATAAACTTTATGTTCAAGTTGTTAAAAAGCAAGTTAAGATGCACAAAGATGATCTACACGAGATTATAGTCAAGTTACATATAAGGTTCATTTAGTTCGGGGCTACGGCCTAGAAGATATGAGCAAAACAAGTCAAACATGGCATTGATGCAAAATGCACCCAAACATCAAGCAAACACCTCAAAACATGGATGCAACATGATAATATGAAACTACATGCAAAATCAAGCAAGTTTCATATAGATCACACTCAAAACGGAGCAACGATTCAACACACACACTCTATACAAGTTTAAAGGACAAGCTGTCCAAAACAGCAACTAGGCATATTGCAAGCATCAAAACAATATGCTACAGCACCTCAACATGAGAACAAAAGGCATGGGCATGATGTACATGTAAAGCATAATAAAACATGAACACTGAGCTATCTCCAGAAACTACTAGAACATGCCCAAACACACATGGTAAGATTTCAAGTAATAACAATTCAGACTTTGCAGAAAATAACATCAGGTTGCAATGTTTAGAGCTATCAAACAACATGTTACAGGAACATATCATGGCAAACAAAGGCATGGCATGAATCTACTAAACCCATAGATCAAAACTCCCTTACTGACCATGAGCCAAAAAGGAGCAGAAAATATGATGGCACCCACGTAAACATAGCAAGTTATATTACAGATTCAAACATGGCAGGAACAACGATACGAAGGCATCTAAATGAGCTTGTGCAACTCACTACAGAGTAATACATGTCATGGCAAGGCAACCAACAGTAAGAAGGCATGTTTATGAAACAAACCAAGGCGAGAACAAGTCCATAGCATGCAAGGAACAACTACAACAACCTTGGCAAAATTGAATAACATGTAAACAATCTGCCAGGAAACATTTTGAAGCAAAAGTAGAGCACGAAACTGACATGCTGGACTACACCATAATTGCAACCCATGGCATGAATGGATAGATCGTAACCTTATGTTCAAAACACCCTTACTGAAGTATCTCAAAATATGCATGGATCTCTCTGTAGCATCAAGTTTACATGGCATCAAAATAACAGCAGAACAGGGACTAAAATCAGCAATATCACGAAGCCTAGTTTGCATGCTTGTGCTAGTCACCACATTGATCACAAAAATACATGGTAAGCACCTCTGTAAAGAAGACATGGCATAGATCAAAACACATGTAGACATCAACCTCATAGGATGCACACATAAATCATGGCAAAAATGACAAAAGAGCACGTTCTGTTAACAGATAGCAGAAAACATCATGAAGCACTCTTACAACAATGGTTCAGGCGTCAAGATGGACTCAAATGAATATGATGCAATCGAATGAAATGATGTAATCGGCGAGACGAACAATTTGACATATTACACGCACAAAACGGATCTACGGATGCAAAGATATGATGCATTGAACATGGCATGATAATGACAAAATATTTCGGGACAGGCGTTTTCCAGGTCAACCTTCAAATCTTCCCAAATCTGGATCCAGGGTGCGGATTCCGAGGTCGGGCCAGAGCTGCTCGCCGGAGACTGGCCGGAGGGAGGGCGGAGAGGAGGAAGCGCGAGGCGGCGGCCGGAGGAGGAGACGCGGGGCGGCGGCCGGAGGAGGAGAAGCGGGGCGGCCGGGAGCTCGCGGGGCGGCTAGGCGGTGCGCTCCGGCGAGGCGTGGCAGCGCCGGGGCGTTGGAGGCGGCGGCGGGCAATGGGCGCGGGCGGCGCCGCGGATCTGGGGCCGGGCGGGTGCCGGGCGGCGGCGGAGGAGTGCGCCGGCGGGCGAGGGCGGCGGAGGGCACGGCGAGGGGCGGCGGAGTAGCCGGGCCGGTGTGGGAGGCGGCGGGGCGCGGCCGGGCGGCGCGGGCCGGAGTGCGGGCGCACGGCGGCGGCGGATCTGGGCCCGCGCGGGCCCCGGATGGGCTCCGCGGGCCGGCGGCGCGGGGGAGAGAGAGGGCGCGGGCCAGGACACGTGGCAGCGGCTGATAGGGCGGGGGCGGCGGCGCGGACATGTCCGGCGGGGTCCGGACTTGTCCGACTGCGGGAGGAGGACGAAGGCTAGGGTTCATCCGCGAATTCGGTGGAGGGGAACTAATATATAGGTAGAGGGAGCTAGGAGAGTCCAAATGAGGAGCGGTTTTCGCCCACATGATCGTGATCGAACGACTGAGAGCATAGAGGGGAGTTAGATGGGTTTTGGGCTACTTTGGAAGGGTGTTGGGCTGCAAAGAGAAAGGGGGGGTTTCGGGCTACGCGGTTAACCGTTGGAGTACCAAACGAACTCCAAATGGCACGAAACTTGACAGGCGGTCGACCGGTGCTATACCAAGGCCGCTTGGCAAACCTTGGGCCATTCCGAGAACGTTTAACACCCGCTCACAACAGGAGACAAAAGGGGAACGCCTGAGGACATAGGATTGCCGGATTGCAAAACGGACAACGGGGAAAAGGCTCGGATGCATGAGACGAACACGTATGCAAAATGAAATGCACATGATGACATGACGAAATGCAAGACGCAAGCAAATGACATGGCAACAACGGTGAATAACTGGCAGACACCTGGCGCAATGAATCCGGGGCGTTACAATCGATGCCCATTTTTCGCACTGTGTCCTAGTAAAGCAGGTTCAGGCTACTGCCGCCGTCCATTAGGACTCTGGTAAGGTGAAATCCGTCGATAATTGGGTCTAGGACCAGTGCGGCGAATCCGCCATGACGGATGCTGGTGGGATGGTCCCGTCGATCGAAAGTGATCGGGCAGGAGGACCATGGGTTGAACTTTGGGGCGACTGGCTCCAGCGCATAGACGTCCTTGAGAGCACGCTTCCGCTCCCTTTTGGGGATGTGGGTTGCGTATATCATATTCACCGTCCGGACTTGCAGGGGAAATCCCTTCTGTCCTTTGTTGTTCGGCAGCCAGGGCCCGTCCTCGTCATCGCTATGTAGCCCCTTGTCTCTGGTCTCGGCACTTATCTTGCCTGCCTGCTTGAACACCCAACAATCCCTGTTGGTGTGATTGGCTGGCTGTTCGGGGGTGCCGTGTATCTGGCACGAGCGATCAAGTATCCGGTCTAAGATGGATGGGCCCTGAGGGTTTCGTTTGAATGGCTTCTTCCGCTGACCCGGTTTAGAGCCTCTGAATCTGGCATATACTGCCATATCTTCAGTATTGTCACCATTAATGCGGCGCTTATGCTTGTTGCGGCGTGACCTGCCGTTGTTTTCCTTGTTATCCGAATTGCCGGTGCTCTTGCTTATGTTATTGCTACGAGCCAGGCAGCTGTGTTCTCCCGCGCAGAAGCGGGTCATGAGTGTCGTGAGGGCTGCCATAGACTTCGGCTTTTCCTGTCCTAGGTGCCGGGCAAGCTATTCGTCTCGGATGTTGTGCCTGAAGGCTGCGAGGGCCTCGGCGTCCGGAAAATCGACTATTTGGTTTTTCTTTGTCAGGAACTGTGTCCAGAATGTCTGGCTGATTCCTCTGGTTGCTGGATTATGTGGTTTAGGTCATCGGCGTCTGGTGGTCGCACATACGTGCCCTAGAAGTTGTCAAGGAATGCGGATTCTAGGTCCTCCCAACAACTAATTGACTCTGCTGGCAGGCTATTAAGCCAATGTCGAGCTGGTCCTTTAAGCTTGAGCGGGAGGTATTTGATGGCGTGTAGATCATCGCCACGGGCCCATGTGGATGTGAAGGAGATAATCCTCGATCCGTACTGCAGGATCTGTTGTGCCATCGTATGATTCGATGTTTACCGGTTTGAAGCCCTCAGGGATTTGATGATCCATTACTTCGTCTTTGAAGCATAGTGGGTGTGCGGCGCCCCTGTACTGAGCTATATCGCGACGCAGCTCGGACGAGCTTGGTCTGTTGTATTCGGCCGGGCCATACTTTTTATGTCCGGCGTGATGGCTAGCGTCACGTGAAGCGGGGCGCCCATGCGATCCATAGATCGATCTTGTTTTCATTTCCTTATTTTCCAAGATGTCTTGTAGGTCTGTTGCGTCTCCCCGTACTCTGGTATGTTTCGAGTGGTGTCGGGGTGCGGCTTGGGTCGAGGGCCCGAAGGCCTCTCTATCGCGGCCACGGGGTGGCCGATCGGGCGCATCGTACGCTGGTGATGTAGGTTTAGTTGCTTCCTCCTCAAGTTGGGGAAGTAGCCTGCGCTTCGGGTAGCTCTTGGATGGGCGTTCTAGTTTATACTCTTCGGCCGCCAGGACTTCGGTCCATCTGTCGGCTAGCAAGTCTTGGTCAGCTCTAAGCTGCTGTTGTTTCTTCTTGAGGCTGCTTGCCGTGGCTACGAGTCTGCGTTTGAAACGCTCTTGCTCAACGGGATCCTCTGGCACGACGAATTCATCGTCGTCGAGGCTTGCCTCGTCTTCGGATGGAGGCATGTAATTGTCGTCCTCATCCTCTTTGTCGGCCGCTCTCTCACGGGGGCTGGCTCTTTCAATCTCCTGCACTGAATCCTGCTGGAGGGGGTTGTCGAGACTTAGAGCGGTGCCGCTGACGTTGGCGCTTGGGTTTCTTCTTGGAGGGGTCATCCTCCGTTTTCTCCTCGCCCTCCCCCGCTTTACGGGTGTCCACCATGTATATGTCATATGACGCGGTGGCTTTCCAGTTCCCTATAGGCACTGGTTCTTGATCGTCTCCTTCATCAGCGTCCATGCCGTCGATGTCTTCGGAGTCGAAGTCGAGCATGTCGGTTAAATCGTCGACAGTGGCTACAAAGTGGGTGGTGGGTGGGCTACAAATTTCTTCGTCGTCCACGTCCCAACCGTGTTGGCCGTAGTCCGGCCAGGGCTCTCCTGACAAAGAGAGAGACTTTGAAGAATTCAGGATGTTGCCGAAAGGTGAGTGCTGAAAGACATCCGCGGCGGTGAACTCCATGACCGGAGCCCAATCGGGCTTAACCGGGAGAGGCGCGGGATTTACGGAGTCCAGATCGGAGTCCGGCCCTTGGAGTCACGGGCCTTGCGAGGGACTAGGCTGGTATCCGGCTCTATCGCCGTAGAGATTGCAGTTTCCGAGGTGGCGTCTAACCGTCCATCCCCGACTGGCGTAGTGAGCTCCGAGCTAATGGTCGGAGCGGACACCGGAGCGACGCTTTGGGCGTTGTCCGATGACAGAGCTAAATCGTGCCCATCATGACAGTGTGGCACGCCCGATTGTGGCTCGAATCCGTCGAAGATCAAGTCCCCGCGGATGTCGGCCGTGTAGTTCAAGCTTCCAAACCTGACCTGATGGCAAGGGGCGTAGCTCTCGATTTGCTCCAGATGGCTGAACGAGTCAGCCCGCAGTGCGAAGCCGCCAAATACGAAGATCTGTCCGGGGAGAAAAGTATCATCCCGGACCGCATCGCGATTGACGAGCGAAGAAGCCATCGGGCCTAAAAGGCGACGACACAGAGGAACTCTCAATGAGAGCACCAATGTCGGTGTCAAAACCGGCGGATCTCGGGTAGGGGGTCCCGAACTGTGCGTCTAGGCGGATGGTAACAGGAGACAAGGGACACGATGTTTTTACCCAGGTTCGGGCCCTCTCGATGGAGGTAAAACCCTATTCCTGCTTGATTAATATTGATGATATGGGTAGTACAAGAGTAGATCTACCACGAGATCGTAGTGGCTAAACCCTAGAATCTAGCCTACGGTATGATTGTTGTTCGTCCTACGGACTAAAACTCTCTGGTTTATATAGACACCGGAGAGGGCTAGGGTTACACAGAGTCGGTTACAATGGGAGGAGATCTTCATATCGTATCGCCAAGCTTGCCTTCCACGCCAAGGAAAGTTCGATCCGGACACGGGACGGAGTCTTCAATCTTGTATCTTCATAGTCCAGGAGTCCGGCCAAAGTTCTTAGTCCGGACATGCGGACACCCCCTAATCCAGGACTCCCTCAAGGAGCGTCTGCACTCTTATTATAATTTTAAAATGTGATAAAGCAATCTTCAACACATTTGGTTCTCTTCGAGGGTTCTCGCATGTGACAATGGAAGTTGATTGCATGGAACACTCGCCACAATTCTCGCTTAATTATGGCTCATATCCTGTTACAAATAGTAGCGCTCGGTAATATTTCCTCTTTTTTTGTTATTCAGCATGTAAACAGGTCAGCAAACCTTGCGGCGCATCTTCGCGCAAACCGTGCTTGCTGCATTTTGAATGTGGTCAAGAGCTGGCTTGATGAAACACCTCTCTTGCTACTTCTTTTTTGCGGGGTACCTCGCTTCCTAGTGACCAGTGTCTTGGCTGATCGTCCTAATAATGCTTATATATGAATAAAGCTATCTCATTTACCCACAAAAGAGATTAAGCCATATTAACCGGAAAGGATGGAGTATGGACTAGCACTACTTTTTGGTGTGTCCCGTCAACTCGCAAAACGAGGATAAGCTTGCAGGACAAGGTGAAGCTCACTTACGCCTTTTGACTAATGCAACCTACCCTCGGTGGACATGCATCAGTCCATTCGTTGTCAGATTGTTAGAGGCATACACTGTAGTACCCAACATGCGGAGTACCATCATTGTTCGACTTCACGAAGAGGCAAAGAGCCAAGCGTAATAGTACGCGTAGTACTACTACTAGAACCGCATGGTGGAGCGTCTGTACTCTTATTTTTTTATCTCTAATAAAGTACCTGTTTATTCCAGAGAAGGGCGGAAAATGACAGCCCAACATGTAATGAATGATATTGATCCACCAACCATGCTCGAATCTATCTTGGCCTCCATGCGAGCCCGTCTATGTGTTCTCGCTCCTCATCTCTCTCAAGGAACGGCGGGTTGGCTCTTTGCTTTCAATTGAGATCGGTTTGCTCACACTCCTGTCCCACATGTCAGTGATATTCCAAGAGGAGGTGCGTTGACCGACTGGCCATAAGCCTACTGGGTTTTGCACCTTCATACTACTCCTCCCTCTGTCACAGTTTACAGGGCACGCTTCATTATGATGCATTTCTCTCAATGCATTTCCACCACCAGAGAGACTTTAGACGCGTTTGGTTTAATGCTCAATTAATTAGGGCATGGTAACCGCAATCAAGTCCACAATTTTCTCTCCATGTACTATGTACTACTACGGAGTGGAGTAAGTGCATGCATCTGTGTACCCGGGGTGGAAGCACTGCATGCATGTGTGTACGCATTATTCCCTCTAGTAATAGACACCGTGCTATAACTACCAATGCTATTTTTCAGGCCGATCGCTAGTCGCCTTGGTCCCACAGATTTTTTTTCTTTTTTCTGAAGCGCGCTGTATAAACAGTGACGGATGGAGTAGTATGAGCGGATTCAAAGAAGAGCGTATTGATGGTTACTTCTTCAGAGAAACTTATAGTGGGAATGTGGGGCTTACGATTTGACTGCTCATTAGTCACTATTAATGCGGCGCAACGACCGGGCTGAGTCTCCCATGCGGTTGTGCACTACCCCCTCAGTTCTCAAATATAATCCGGAGTATATTTGTCTTTCTAGAGATTTCAACGAGTGACTACTCAAATATTTGTCTTTTTATAGATTTCAAATGGACTGGCACATACGGATGTATATACATATTTTAGAGTGTAGATTCACTCATTTCGCTCCGTATGTAGTCACTTGTTGAAATCTCTAGAAAGACAAATAGAATATTTAGGAACAGAGGGAGTACACATACGAAGAAAAATGAGTGAATCTACACTCTAAAATATGCCCGTTTGAAATTTATAAAAATACAAATATTTAGGAACGAAGGAGTATAATTTTGTGCATGGCACATGGACCCGGATGATGAAGAGGCTTCTGGCAATGCTATCAAGCTTCCATCATTTGTTTACATAATTGACGTACTATACAAATAATTTTCCAGCGACATGAAATTGTACAATGGTGTGAGCTTTCAGATTTTGTTTCGCATGTCTTGCCATCGATGCTCTTTCGAAAACAATAAAAAACTAACTTCCTTGCTAATGCATTTCAATTATTAGAAGATCAGAGCTAATAATTACATCACAACTGAAGACAAAGTTGTGAGAAGGTGTTAAATTAAAATTGATCCATGCTTTCATTGGCAGCAACGCCCCCTAGCTCTGTCTAAATCAACAAGGCTTGTTGGGAAAAAAGTAGCTGTCTGGAGCATGCAACATTCCGATCATTTTGTGCAGTTCCACTAAAATAGAGCTGAGCGTCCCTGTTCCAAAGATAGTAAGTGTGATTACGATAATATAGGACTGCTGATGAAACAATAAACACACAAATAGAAGTCGGTCACCTTTGCAGTCTCTCTTAACACTAACTAGTTGGAGAAGATTAGGCTCGGAGTTGGATGAGGAGGATAGAGCAAAACCAATCTCCCTTTGTGCCATCACACTGAAATGTAGAGACGTTGCCCATGTGACATTTTAGTACAACTGCACAAAACACTCTTAAGAAAAAAGTGATTTGTGCAGTTCACCAAAAGGTCGCAATAGCAACAAGGTGAAATGGATAGCCCTGTTTGCAAAAAAGAGGTAGAAAGGAAACAACTACTGGCCAATAACAGTTGATGACACATGCAACAACAAAAAAAAAGCATACTCCTTGCCCTAAGGGAAGATAACAACACGGTTGTGTTTGTCTAAAACGGTGTGAGGACGAGAATGCAATATGGAAAGTATGCTGGACGAGCTATGTTTTGGGCAAAGAACTATGGAAGATCCACATGCAGCGACGTGGGAAGACGGGCAGTGGAGAAAGGCCGGAGGGGATACCTGTAGGTCGTCGGGATGTAACTAGGTGAGCAGCGGCGGGCGGAATCTGCGAGCATGTGGCGTAGGCCCTGCCGCGCAGGAGCTTGGTCAGAGAGAACGTCATGTACCGCAAATCGGGACGTGCTGCCTCGGCGCCGTCGAACAGAGAAACGATGCACTTCCTCCCTTTCCCCCAGCGGACGGGATGCGGCCGGATCAGTGACCAACGATGAGAAAGAGAGAGAGGCCACCGCACTCCGTTTCCCCCGGCGGACGGGATGCGGCCGGATCAGTGACCAACGGTGAGAGAGAGAGAGAGGCCACCGCAGCCTTGTGTGAGATACTCTGAAGAGTGACAAACAAGGCACGCAAGGCTCCATTGTATATAGTGAGCGGACTACCTTTTTATCCATAAAAATCGTTTTATATTCTGTGTACGTGCCATTGAGCGCTATAACTTTATTTAAAAATAACGAGGCAATGCGTCAAGTGGAACGTTGTTTCGTGCAGGCGTGGTACACGACCTCCCTAGGTAAAAAATTGCTATAGGCATTCAAATTAGCACATGGGCTGCCATTTTGTAAAGAAATGAGCTCCACCGTGTACCCGCGCGGGTGTGGCTGGGCACGAAGCGTGAGTACATGCACGGTGCACCTATTCTCTTCTTGTATACGTACACCACTTACGTGGGGTTGTGTGAGAGAGATACAAACATAGAGAGATAAAGTTTGTGGGTTCTTGAGAGTTTTTTTGGGGGGGGGGGGGGTCAATCAAAAAATGTAACATATGCAATGTGTGTGAAATACAGTCCTGGATATAACATATATATAGAGGGGCCGATCCACGAGAAGAGAGTGGAGGTATCATCGGCTTGATGTGTCCATAGAATCGAAAAGAGGGATGATGTGTGTGTGTGTGCGCGCGCGTGATCGATAAAGAGTGCCATCGAATTTGTGTGTGCCCACGTCAAAGATATAGAGTGGCTGGCCTACTAGAACGTGAGAGGGGACATGTGCAGTTTGTCTCTGTGGCATGGATACCTACCTGCAGCGCTTGACTATTGGTGTGTGGTGGGGGAAGAGGGAGGCTCAATTAACTATAGAGGTACAATGGCTGGTATATGTGTGGAGGAGGAGAGAGGCCTACCTCATGTATTAAGGAGACCGATCTGCCTCATGTATTAAGGGAGATCGATCGGCATCCATGCATATGTGCAGGAGAGGAATAAGGTTGGGAGAGAGACATAGCTAGAGTGTTGGAGGGGGTGGTAGTGGAGTTGCTTCTAACAAATGGTGGGATAGGCTTGCTAGACAAACGGAGGGCACGCCCGCAATATCAATAATAGAGGAGATGGCTGCTTATTGTCTATGCACGTGCGTGTGAGAGACGGGTCAGGAGCCATGCACAAATGATGAGGGGGGGGGGCAATGTGGCTGTGGTAAGCAGACATAACTACATAGGAAGATCAATTGCCCTTTGTTAGAGAAAGGAGAGACATAACTTGTGAGGTACGTCGATTGATGGGGGGGGGGTAGTTAAAGTCGATCTAGGTATATGTTGGGAGATCGATCGGTATACATGCATGTGTGTGTTAGAAGAAAATGAGGCACGAGGAGAAGGATAGAGAGAGAGGGATGCATGTAGGAGGTGGTACGAGAGGCATACTATATCGAGCGGGGAGGAGTGTGTGAGTACGAGAACGATGAAAAGAGTGGTGGGAGTGAGGCATGGGCGGTGACAAGAGAAGAGGGGAAGCTTCTGTTTGTGCTAGGCACACCTGGCTAGAGAGGCATATCGATCGATGTGTGCCATAAAGAAGGAGCTGGGGGGCCTACACACACCATGGGTGAACGACCTAATGTGAAAAGACGAATTTGCACGATGGAGCTAGAGAATGCTGAGGGAGGGTGAGAGGGATGCGGGCGTGTGCATGCACAAGAGAAAGTTAGCGCTAGATACAAAGATAAGAGGGTTGTGTGGGTGTAAAAGACGAATAGAGATCATATATACTTCATTATAAAAAGCGAATTCAGATATTTGAAGAATTTATCATAGTGTTTTAAACCAACGCATGTGTGAATATATATAACGGTGATACACATGGTGTGTTTATGAACATGTTATACTAAATTTAATATATTTTATCTCTACTCTTATAAAAAACGGAGTTGTTGATGATGGTGTGCCTACCATCTGCATTATAGGTCGTCCGATTCATATCTGGCGGATAACAAGGAAACTATGATGGTTGAAGTTGGCAACAATGATGATTGTAGATTCTTATTGAAATAGAGAAACAAATTCAAATTTAGTTCGAATTGCACCGGTAGTATAGACATTTGGAATGCAATAAAATGTTGGTATGAGTAGGTTACATGCATTATACAGCAAGCGAAAAAATTTAATCGGACATAACATGGATTCATACTCCCTCCTTCTATCTATATAGGGCCTAATGAGATTTTTAAGACCGCCTTTGACTATTGACAAGATTAATAGTACATGACATGCACAATGTGAAAATTATATCATTGACAGAACCTTTCACAGACGAAGTTAACAATGTGCTTTGTGTAAGTTGCATGTCATATATCATTGCTCTAATATTTGGTCAATGTTAGCATCAAAAAACGCATTAGGCCCTATATAGATGGAAGGAGGGAGTAGCTTTCAATAGCATTTGTATAGTAAAACGGGGCAAGACTCTCTCTTTTTGTGGTGTGAATAGTTTTATTTTTTTCGTTTTCTTTTTGGTTGAGGGAAGTGCGAATTGATTTGGTACATATAAGTACAATATTACTACACATTAGGCTTGTCCCTAAAATTCAACCCGCGTCTTGTTATATCCTGAAAATTCAGATATCGTGTTCCCAAAACTGGCGCCTTCATCATTTCAAAAAAAAATGGCACCTTCACAACCCGCGCCTTGCTATCCCGAAATTACAACGTGCGCGAAAACTCCCTCCAGCTGCCAAATTCCGACATGCGAAATCCCCCTTCTAACCCTGAGCCGAAAGGGCCGCTAGTTCAAATCGGTGGGGGGTACTTTTGTAACACACCCTAAATTTTGGACAAGCACATCCCTAAGCCATGCTTCACCCCTCCCATCTCCCCCTTTTCCCCATTCGAAATCCCAGGCCGCCATAACCTCTCTGCTCCAGCCACGAAACCCCACCCTCCTCCATCCGCCACGTCACCGCTGCTCAGCGGGAGCCTCTTCCCCGACGACATCGTCCACCGCAACAGCTCGACATCCCTCGTCCACCTCCCCGTATGAGGATCTGTCGTCCATCTCGCCCTCCCGCAGGTTCAGCCGCCCCGTCCTCCACCTCCAAGGAGCTGCTCCGACGATCGCCTCGTCTATCGCGTCTGCTCCATCCCCAGAACGCCACCTTAACCTGATCCACCGAAACCGCAACATCCTCACCGAACCCTCAGACGAAGCCGAGGCCTACTCGGCGCCACCAAAGAGGTTGTACACTCATCGCATCGCACCTTCTCCTTAACTCGACCTCCCAGCACCGACGGTGCTCCATCCCGCACCCCCATGGAGCGGCTACCTTGAAGCCGGCGTCGTAGGCGACATCTCCACGGCGACTCTCCCCCAGTGCGAGGCCCCTTCGGTGGTGGCGTCTATACCAGCCGGATCTGCTATTGCTACTCCGTATCTCGCTCGATCGCTCGCTCGCCTAGCTGCTGCTGCTGCTCTCCCGCTCGCTCGTGCTGCTACTCCGCTCCGATTAAGCCACACTTCAGTCGACTGAATCGACTTTTGGGTCAGTCGATTTTTAGGGGTTGGGGGGGCTTGCCGGAGTTAAGGAAGAACCACCCGCAGCAGGGACGGGGGCTCGCCGGAGAGGTACCCCACTATCTATCTTAGTGTTAAGGGTGGGGGACGGGGGGCCTAGAGGGCTGGCCGGGGTGGCGCTGGTGAGTTATTTCGGGGCGGTGAGGCGGCGCTGGGGCCGGCGGTCCGGCCGGTGGTGGCAGGCGGCTCAGGGGGGTGCAGGTTGAAGATGAACTGCAGGCCCTCCCTAAACTACATGTCAAGTGCCTCTCTGCTACCATTGTGTTCAGTTTCGACAGTAGCATTCAGATTCCATAGTAAATTTCACTTTCGACAGTTAAGTTCATAGTCAACAGTTTTTACCTCATCTGTTGTAGTCAGGTGGTTTTTGGTGATGTTAATTTTACATTCATTTTAGATCATCTACTGGAGATGCTATTAGAATCCCACTTGAGATTGAAGATGTCTATCTTGTGCTGCTTCAGCCTATACGTCTTACGGCTCACCGGAGCTTCTCCAACAACAGAATGATCCATCACAACAGAGCAGTGCCCTGGACGCCGTCTACAGATTCCTCAGATCTTCCTCCACACCTCCGACAACCACCTCTTCCTCAACTGCTTCAGCGACCAACCCAATGATGCTGAGGTCGACACGGCTACGGCAAATAGGTTGTACACTTGTTGCATCACTTATTACTATACATTCACGTCGATCCATTGGGGCTATTTTGGTTCAATGGAAAAACGTTGATCCACTGGTTGTTACCATCACTCTAAATTTCTGCATGCTCTCCTTACATAAATATAACTATATTTTTTTCGTATGCATGCCAGATATTGTACACAGTCATGCTGAACATGTAGAGGAAAAGAGAAGAGTTTTGCACGGCAATACAATGTCATGCACACATCGCTCCATGGTGGGTTCAATAGCAAACCCTCCCCACCCCTCTCCAGATTGTAATCCAGAGGAAGATATCTGTTCTGAGGCGGATTCAGACGCCGCTGACCACTCCTATTTACCCCCAAGGTGTTTTCTCTACCTTGGCATGATGATGTTAGTCATATCATGCATATGTTGCCTTGCATTGCCTACTTTTGACATCATATATGTCATCTGCTTAGTTTAGACATGTTCTGTAATGCCACCTATTTAGTTTCTATATCATATATGGGAATTATGCAGTCTCATGTCTTTTAGCCAGCCATAATATATGTGAAATGTGCAATGCCATCCCGTTTAACCAGGCATCATATATTTGAATGATATCTTTCCCATCCTTTTCTTCATTACATTTCCATTTGTCGACAATGTTTGTACATTAAACTACTCTTCCTGTGAATCAGCCATTTGGGTGGGAGATGGAAAAATCTGGAGTGAAAACAAGGCCTTTAGAGTATGAAGTGCTACCTGTCGAAGCAGATCTCTTGTTGGTTCCCGATAGCTCCTCAGAGATGGATTCAGAGAGAGATGACCAATCCTATTCCACCCCTGAGGTGTATGCTCTAACTTGGCACGGTTATACTACTCATATCATACGGTGTCTTGCATTGCATAGTTTAGACATCATATACACAATATTCAACACCATGTTCTTAGTTCAGACATCATATCGAATGCCCTCTGTTTAGCATATATATCACATACGTGAATTAAATTATGCGATCTTGATTACTTAGATAACATGTAGGTGAATTATGTCATGCGATTCTGTTTAGTTATTCATCATATCTTTGAATTATGTTATGCTATGCTATCAAGTTTAGATAGACATCATATATGTGAAATTATGTCATGCTATCCGTTTTAGTTAAACAATATACATATCAACTATTTCATGCCCTCTTTTTTCCACACTATCTATTGCATCTGTCTCTCATACAATGTCTGTACATTCAACTATGTTTCCTGTTTATCAGCCATTTGAATTGGAGCGGGTGATGCCAGTATCTAGCGGAATAAAAACACAGTCTTCAAATAAAACAGTGCTACCTCTTGGTGGAGATAGCACCCCGGTTGTACATGCACAAGAACCAGCCCTACCACACATAACCCAAACTCTCGCAGATTGTACCCCTACTGCGATGGACAGAGAACCAGCTTCACCCAATCTAACCCTAACCCCAGCCGATAGTAACCCAGTTCCTGTTGACACAGCACCATGTCCACCACAGAGCTCCCAAACGAGAGCAGTTAGTAAGGCAGCTCCAGTGCCCAAAGGGCCAGTACTATCATGGCAAACCCCAACTCCACCAGTTAGTACGCCTATTCCTGTGGAGGAAGCACAAACAGCCAGTCGTAGTTTAGCATCTATCGCATTTGATGTTGTTAAATCGTATGTGCGTATCTTCCCATCTTGGAAATATTATACTAAAGATGAAGGAAGATGCCAGTTGCAGGTGTTTGTCTAGGAGTTATGTGTAAGTAATGTTATTCATGGCAATTACTTTGCTTCGTCCCATACATCCTACCTCCATGATGGTTATAATACAGCAAAATTTCCCATTTTTCTCTATAGAGAAGGACCGATTTGGAAACTCAGGTTGAGGTAACCTGTGCTAATACCTCTGCTATCTTCAAGAATGCTTGGTGGCAGTATCAGAATTACCTGAAGAAAAATTCACCAGCAAAGAAACTCATCAAATTCCCTTAAGTTCTCCTGAGACACATTTACTAGATGATGACTGGGAATGCCCTGTTCTGTACTGGTCCCGAACCAAGAATGTGGTAAGGTCTATGAGCTCATTTTCTATTTTTAAGTATTTTATTCTTGCGTCTTACTGTACTCTGTTCATGTAGAACAAGTGCCTAAACCTGAAGAACAACTATTCTAATTTAAGATTCCATTGCTATCATAGTTCAAAAAAGCGCTAGGCGTTAATTGTGCGTTTTGCCACCAGCTTGCGCTTTACTGACCAAAGCGCATGCTTATGCACAGTTATGCACATATTATGCGTAGTTATGCGCAATGCATTTTGCCAACGCCTAGAGCCTAGGCGCGCTTAAGCGCTCGCTTAGGCGCACCTTTTTTAACTATGATTGTTTTGCTCTTGTATCACTGTATTGTCACACCCTAGCTAGTCATGCATTAGAGTGTTGCATCATGTTTACTCTTTCATCAGAAACTTGAAATGGGGATGACAGAACCCCCAGTCCCCTCTGAAACCAACTAGGGTTACTAAAATAATTTTTCAATGAACCTGAAATGCCCTTCTAAAATGCCCATCATTTTTGCCTTGGTTCAGAACCTCTGCCAAAAGTGGTGCACATTTTCCTAGGCCATCCTAAGGTTTTTGATTTAAATCATAAATATTTGAATCTGGGCATTTAAAATAATATAAAATATTTAAATGCTCAAATATCTCCAAACTGAAATGTTTCATGTTGGAAATAATCCAACTATGGACCAGGAGTAGTTTGGTGATTTTTGGAGTTGCCTAGGTATTTTATTTAATTCAACAAAGTTGCAGATATATTAAATAAAAAACAGAAATAGAAAAAAAGGGGGAAAACTTACCTGTGTGGCCTAGCCAGCTGGCCGGCCCAGCTAGCCAGCCCAGCCCACCATCGCCGTCGTCCTCCTGGCGCCAGTCGGCCAGGCGTGTGGCCGGCGCGCGCGCACGGCCACCGCGCCACGCCACCTGCTCGCCTGCTTGCCTGCCCTCCCCTCCTCGCTCGGTGTCCCCGGACGACGCCACGCCTCCCCCCTGCTCTCTCTCACTCTCCCCCGACTCTCCCTCGCTCTCTCTCTCTCCCGGCCGAACACCACCGTCGCCGCCATTCGCCATAGCCACCGTCTCCGACCACCCCTCGCTCCCCCGACTAGCTCAGAAGCTCCGCCTCGACTCCCTCTTCCTCCCCACCGCTCCACGGGTCCCCGGAAGCCCTGCATCGCCGCCACGTCGCCGTTCCCCTCTTCGGGCTCCGACCGTCGCCGCCGTCGAATTCACCGTCACCAGCGCGTCCCCGAGCCCGCTAACCATCCCTGCAGCTCCGCGGTGAGCCCCCGGATCATTTCCCCCTTCTCCCCTGGTCTCTTGCGACCTCTAGGCCCTAGCCCCACCTCGGCCGAGACCTCCACGCCGCCGGCGATGTCGCTGTCGTGGCCACGGTCGCCGTAGCACCCAACCGAGCACACCATCGTGCTCCCCGCCTCACCAGGAGCACGCAGCATGCACCAACGCTTCCCCAAACCCCCTGCAACACTGATCCCGACCGCACCCGACCTCCGGCCGCCGCAGCCGAGCTCGCCGCCGTCAACTCCGGCCACCCCGAGCCCAACCACCACCACCAATAGACGCGGCTCAACCTCAGCAACACGTAGATGCCTTCCGCCGTCCATTTGGTTGCCGGAATGGCAAAAAGCACTTTCGCCGCCGTCTCGGACCTCGCCGGCGTCATGTCGCCGGTGGGGTTTGACTTGCCCGACCTGGGGTTTGACACCCCAGGGTCACTGACGCGTGGGCCCTGTCGGCCAGGTGGTTAGGTTAGCGCTAACTACTGTTAGTTAACCCCCGTGACACTGACAGTGGGCCCCAGTGCCACTAACCCCTAATTAGGATTAATTTAATCCTGTTTAACCCCCCCTGTCACTGACGTGTGGCCCCCACACGTCAGGTTTGACCTCAGCCAGCCACAGTTGACCACTGTCGTCATGCTGACGCAGTAATTGAATTTCTGGATTTAAATTAAATCAGGAAATTCCAGAATATTAATTAAACTTCAAAAATTCATAACTTTTATTCTGTAACTCCAAATTGGACAAATTATATATGAAAAATGATCAGAAAAATCCAATCTATCCATCTGTACTATTTTCATGCATGATCAAACAAGTTAAATTGATGTTTTAATCAGAACAAGGAAAAGCACTTTAAAAGGCCATATTTGAATTTGAAATTTGAATCCTTGATTCAAATTTGTTCAAACACTTCTGGTTTTAGTTGCATTAGCCCAACACACTCATATTGCCATGTTTCATGCATGCATCATATTGTTGCACATTGTTTGGTGATGCTTGTGTATCGATGTCCTTTGCGACAGGATCTGTCCCCGAGGAGTACCGTGATTACCCTAACGAAGAACCGTATCCGTGCATCGAACCATCAGGCAAGCAACCACCCATTTGATCATATCGATACAATCCCATGTTCTCGCTCCTGCTCTCTTTTACTGCATTAAGACAACGCGATTCAAACTGCTGTGTGCTACGGTAGTTGAACCCATTTCCTCTGCATGACCTGTCATTGCCACAGTAACTAGATGAAACCCACTAGCATGTGTAGGAGTTGATTGAGCCCTATGTATGTGTTGTTCCTACCTTGCTATGCCTGCTATGCTTAGAGTCGTGTCAGGTCTGGTTCATCTGGGTGATGGGCTAGAGTGAAATGATTATGTCGGTAATGAGAGTGGTGTGGTGAACACGATTTGGTAAAGGTATCGATGAGAGGCCATGTAGGAGTACATGGTGGGTTGTTTCATTGAAGCCGACCTTAAGCACTGAGATCTGTATGTGTGATTTAAGAATCAGCTACTACCATGCATTGGGCCCGAAACCAATGGACCCTCTCGACTTCTTATTCACCCTAGTTCTCCGTCCAGGAGTTGCAAGTAGTTTCTGGTGTTTGTAGCCTACTGGAGGCCGTGGACAGCGCTGACCGTAGGGGTGGGCTGTGATGCGGTAGGTACGTGGCACGGTGTACCGAATACCCGTTAGGTATCTCGGGAACCCTGTTCACATCGTTCGGGGCCGTATGGGAAACCTCGGCCGGACTCCCTGCGGATGGAACCTGAATAGGCGATAAACCTGGACTGGAGGCTTAGGTGATTAGGTAGGTCGTGGCCGACACCCACGTTGGGCTTCCGCTTGAAGGTTGCCGAGTACATGTCGTGTAAGCAACGATAAGTGGTGAGAGCGTGTATGAAGAAGTACACCCCTGCAGGGTTAACATGATCTATTCGAATAGCCGCGTCCGCGGTAAAGGACTACTTGGTTGCCTATACAGTTCATAGACAAGTAAATGGAAACTACTAAAAGCCTCAAGATAAGTGTGAGTGCCGAGGATGGCTCTTCCGTAGGAAGACGGAGGTGGATCCTCGGTAGTGTATTGAAGTGGTGAGTAGTGGACTCGTGTGCGCAAAACCATTTCAAGTTGGAGTATCGTAGGATAGTCTAGCCAAGAGTCAAAGCTGGCTTGCTGCAATAACTCCACCAACCCTTCTTGATACTATGCATGTATGTAGGATCTGATGTAAGTCTTGCTGAGTACCTTTGTACTCATGTTGCTATAATCTACATTTTTACAGAAGACGCTGCAACCCCTTCTGATGGGTTCTATGTAGACGTTGACATCAACGAGTAGGCTAAAGACCCAGGTGGTGACCCTGAGCTTGTGAAGGACCACGTAGTATAGCTAGGCTTTCCAAGCCTCTTTTATTTTACTAGTTGTCTGTACCCAGACAAGTTATTTCCGCTGCTGGTTTGTATGACTGTATGACTTGTATGTGGGGTCGTGAGACCCGTACCTTTGTGTATGTTATGTATGGCTCACTGAGCCTTAAATAAAGTACTTGTGTCATAGAGTCATGTTGTGATGCTTCGTTGTATTTGCACATATCGAGCATATTGTGTGTATGATTGAAATGCTTGGTATGTGTGGGATCTGACTATCTAGTTGTTTATCTTTAGTAGCCTCTCTTACCGGGAAATGTCTCCTAGTGTTACCGCTGAGCCATGGTAGCTTGCTACTGCTCTGGAACACTTAGGCTGGCCGGCATGTGTCCTTCTTCGTTCCTGTGTCTGTCCCTTCGGGGAAATGTCACGCTTTGAGTACCGGAGTCCTGTTAGCCCGCTACAGCCCGGTTTACCGGAGTCCTGCTAGCCCAGTGCTACAGCCCGGACCCACTTGCTGATGACCGACACGTTCGAAGCTGGGTCATGGATGCCTGTCCCTGTAAGTCTGTGCCACTTTGGGTTTACGACTAGTCATGTCAGCCCGGGCTCTTTATCATATGGATGCTAGCGACACTATCATATACGTGAGCCAAAAGGCGCAAACGGTCCCGGGAAAAGGTAAGACGACACCCGTGGGGATACCGTGCGTGAGGCCGCAAAGTGATATGAGGTGTTACCAGCTAGATCGATGTGACATCGAGTCGGGGTCCTGACAGCGTTGGCATCAGAGCCGGACTGCCTGTAGGTTCTCCAAGCCAAACTGGTCGATGTTGAGTCTAGAAATTCTTTAGTTATATGTAGGGGAATTGTTTGTGGGTTGGAACGTAAGGCTCTTTTTACTCCTTATACCTTATGACTTTCTGATCTGAGTCAGTCCATTCTTCCACCGGGGGTTAAGGAATTAGGATCTGTTCTCTCTATCAGGATCACGAGTTACTAATCAGTAGTACCTTATAAGTTTGATGGTTACCAGCCTAGTTCAGTTCTACTACCACATTATGTTGTTAGAATGGTTCCAGAACTTTGATGTGATGATGTTGAGTGTGTACGAAATCCTTTGTCAAATGTCTCAAATCCTTTTTGAGCATTTACAGCTGTTATGCTGCCGAAATTTTGCTAGAAATTCTAATGCCTTTGCATTATGATTGTGCTTTCAGATGGCCACTCGCGACCTCAATCAAGTGGTTCGCCTGACTCGATGCCTAGATGTACCCGGCCATACTGCTAAGTTGGTCAGGGTAATGACTGAGGCTGGATACCGCTGGTATCCTGAGTACACGGTCGAAGAGCAATTCCGAGATTTTAATCAAAGCCAGTATCTCTGCACTGTCAGGATATTTCCATCTTATCCTGGATCCACCGAGCCTCTTCACTGTTCCTATGGACTCGGGGTTACTATCGAGATGGCTGTGCAGGATGCCGCCTACTCTATGATGACCATTATGCGAGTCAGATCTGGTTTATTTCGGGACTCTGACTTCCGGTATATGCCAGGATCACTTCCGGGAGCACAAGGGTATCTCCAGGCTATCTATGCTGACTCCACTCAGGAGGATTCACGGACTCGCACCACTGCTGAGATGCTCGAGGATAAGGACCGTGAAAATCGGGCCTTAAGGTTAGAGCTCTTCAATACCCGTGCTGACCACTGGGCCACTTTGACTCGGTTCGCACCGGCGGTGCAAGCTGGATATTCAGATATGCGCGATCTCTATCCAGTGAGATCTGCTCTGCCGGACGTGATGGTTTGGCGTGATGTAGGAGGCATCACCCCACCTCGCGGTCCCCGCAGGCCACCGTTTGTTGGTCCAAGGCCTCATCCTAGCCCCTATGGTCCACAAGCTCCGCGAGATCGTCTATTTCCGGATGAACATGTTGAACTTCCGGGCTATGGAGGTGACTTCTACGAGGACTACTACGGATCAGTCTGAGTTAGTGGTAGTATCACTAGTTCGCACTAGCTGTGTCGTCTATCGTCCTGCGTGACTCGTGGGATATGACCTAGTTTGTACTCCTTCCGGAGATGTAGAAAAATAATGTATAGGAGCTTGGAATGCCTCCGATGAGATGTAATCCTCTTTTCACCGTAATAGTACTTTGTTTGGTCTTGTACTAAACCCTGTATGGTGTGTATGACGATGGAATAAAAGAAGCAGTTTCTGTATCTACCATGTCATACGGATGATCATCTTGCATTCCGAGTTATTCCTTACATTATGTATCCCATGACGGAATTTTACCATCCTGACTAAATCATTGTCTTGATCACCTAGGATGGTCAACACGCGCGCCAACCCTGCTTCCCAAGAGCAGGCCGAAGGCAGTGAAGCCAGAAATGAACATCTGCCTCATCCTCCTTCACTAGCCGAGGTGATGATGGAAGCTGAGAGAAACAAGCGGGAGACAAACCGTTTGTTGGAGCGTATTGAACAGAATACAGCACACCATCAGAGGGCTAACGTGGTGTCACTCAGTGATTTTATCAAATTGCATCCACCCACGTTCCACCACTCCGTCGAGCCTCTCGACGCTGATGACTGGCTTCGCAGTATCTCTCACAAACTGCGTTCCGCGATGGTAGCGGAGGCTGACAAGGTCACCTTTGCTGCATATCATCTTGAAGGCCCCGCCAGTCTATGGTGGGAGAATTATGGAGCTATGCGCCCAGCGGGCCATGTCACAACTTGGGCTGAATTCAGCGAGGCTTTCCGTGAACATCACATTCCGGAGGGTCTCATGGACCGTAAGCGTGAAGAATTTTGCAATTTCACCCAAGGCCGACTTTCTGTGGATGCCTATAGCAGGGAGTTTGGTAAGCTCGCCCGATATGCAACTGAGGAAGTGTCTACTGACGCCAAGAAGCAAGCAAGGTTCCGTAAGGGCCTTAGTCCTGAGCTTCGCCGCGACCTCCGTCTGCATGAGTGCACATCTTTTTCGAAACTTGTCAACAAAGCCATCAGTGCTGAAACTGGTCAGACTGACTATGACGCAACACGCAAGCATGGACGTGACACGGGTTCCTCATCCGGTGCTGGTCCTCAGAAGCGCCGCGTGTGGGTACCCAACACCGCCCTGCCACCCAGGTTCACACCGAGGCCATCTTTCCAGGCGCCTCGCCCCGCTCAACAGTCTGCTCCAGCCAAGCCCTATGGGGGTCCAACCAATAATGCTCCTCCACGTACCAGTTCCGTGACTTGTTTCAAGTGTGGGGAATCTGGTCACTATATGCGTGAGTGTCCCCAGACCAACCCCAATCAATCTGCTAAAGCTGTTGGCCGTGGCAAGCCGACAGGAAAAGTGTTTCATGCTAAACCGGTCACCGCTTCACGTGGCCATGTCAACTGTATCTCTGCCGAAGAAGCTCAAGAAGATCCCAACGTCGTTCTCGGTACGCTTCTTGTTAATTGCCACCCGGCATCTGTTCTTTTCGATACAGGAGCCTCTCATTCTTTTATATCTGAAAATTATGCTCGTTTGCATAACGTTGCATTCTGTGACTTGCCATCCTCCATGGTAATTCAAACTCCGGGATCCAAATGGCAAACTTCTAGAGTAAGCCATGGAAATGAAATCCAAGTCGACAGACTTGTTTTCCTCGCATCTTTGATAGCCCTTAAATCTTCAGATATTAATATCATTTTGGGTATGGACTGGATGTCAGCTCATCAAGCCAAAATTGATTGCTTCTCTAGGACTGTTCAACTCACCCATCCTTCGGGGAAGATAGTCAATGTCTTGACCCGAATAGCCAAGCGACAATTATATTCTCTTAACGCCAGCCCCTTGCCAGACCTTGAGGACGTTCCGGTAGTCCGTGACTTCCCGGATGTCTTTCCAGAGGAATTACCAGGTGTTCCACCTGACAGGGATGTTGAGTTCGTAATAGACCTCATTCCAGGAACCGTTCCGATTGCTAGAAGACCTTATAAGATGGCACCCCTAGAACTAGCCGAGCTTAAGAAACAACTCGATGAATCCTTGAAAAAGGGTTTCATCCGCCCTAGTTCATCTCCGTGGGCTTGCCCCGTCCTATTCGTCAAGAAGAAAGATGGTACGGACCGGATGGTTGTAGATTACCGACCTGTCAATTTGGTCACAATCAAAAACAAATATCCACTTCCCAGGATCAACGATCTGTATGATCAGCTCGCTGGATCCTCAGTCTTCTCCAAGATGGATTTGAGGTTGGGATACCATCAAATCAAAATCAGAAACGGGGACATTCCTAAAACGGCCTTTGTTACTCGTTATGGCCAATACGAGTACACCGTCATGTCCTTCGGTTTAACCAACGCTCCAGCCACTTTTCTCGGTTAATGAACTCAATCTTCATGGAGTATTTGGATAAATTCGTCGTAGTTTATCTCGATGATATACTCATCTACTCCAAGAACGAGGAAGAACATGCCGAACATCTAAGGCTAGTGTTGAAGAAACTTCGAGAGCATCGCCTTTATGCCAAATTTTCAAAATGTGAATTCTGGTTGTCAGAAGTGACCTATCTGGGTCATGTAATATCTGGTAAAGGTATTGCTGTTAACCCTGAGCGAGTTCAAGCCGTCCTTGATTGGACTCCACCCGAATCGGTCAAGCAAGTTCGGAGTTTTCTAGGCTTAGCGAGCTATTGTCGTCGCTTTGTCGAGAATTTCTCCAAAGTTGCTAAACCTCTAACCGAACTCCTCAAGAAAGATAAGAAGTTCGAATGGACTCCACAATGTGAGCACAGCTTTCAGGAACTGAAAAGACGCCTGACTTCTGCTCCCGTGCTGGTACCGCCAGACTTCTCCAAGGACTTCGTTATCTACTGCGACGCCTCGCGACAAGGACTAGGTTGCATTCTCATGCAAGATCGACACGTAATTGCTTACGCTTCACGGCAATTGCACCCACATGAGGAGAATTATCCTACTCATGATCTAGAGCTTGCAGCCGTAGTCTATGCACTTAAGACCTGGCGACATTACCTCCTCGGTAATCGTTGCGAAATATTCACTGATCACCAAAGTCTGAAGTATATTTTCACCCAACCGGATTTGAATCTCAGGCAGAGACGTTGGGTTGAATTGATCACTGACTTCGACTTAGGGATAACCTATACCCCAGGGAAAGCCAACGTCATGGCTGATGCGCTAAGTCGTAAATCTTATTGTAACAACCTGATGTTACAACAAAGTCAACCGCTTCTCCATGAGGAATTTCGAAAGCTTAACCTTCACATTGTTCCTCAAGGTTTTCTCTCCACCTTGGTGGCAAAACCTACCCTTACGGATCAAATTATCAAAGCACAGAAGGTAGATCCGGGAATCTCCCGCATCAAGAGGAACATTCAGAAAGGAATTGCGGATTGTTTCTCCATTAATGATCAAGGAGTCGTATACTTCGGGGATCGACTAGTAGTTCCCAAAGTGCGCAACCTAAGGCGATTAATCCTTAAGGAAGCCCATGAATCTCCTCTCACTATTCATCCCGGTAGTACTAAGATGTATCAGGACCTACGCCAGAGGTTCTGGTGGACTAGGATGAAGAGAGAAATTGCTCAGTATATTGCAAATTGCGACGTCTGTCGTCGTGTAAAAGCAGAGCATCAACGGCCTGCTGGCACCCTTCAACCCTTAGCTATTCCTGAATGGAAATGGGATAAAATTGGTATGGATTTCATTACCGGCTTTCCCAGGACCAAAAGAGGGAATAATGCTATTTTCGTCGTGGTCGATCGTCTTTCCAAAGTAGCTCATTTCTTACCTGTTCGTGAGAGTATAACCGCTAGCCAGCTGGCAGACTTATACATCTCCCGAATAGTGTCCCTCCATGGTGTTCCTTTGGAAATCAATTCGGATCGAGGAAGTCTTTTCACCTCTCGATTTTGGGAAAGTTTCCAAAATGCTATGGGAACTCGTCTCTCCTTTAGCACCGCTTTCCACCCTCAGTCAAGTGGTCAAGTGGAACGCGTCAATCAGATTCTAGAAGACATGCTTCGAGCCTCCGTTATCTCTTTCGGAATGGACTGGGAGAAGTGCCTTCCATTTGCCGAATTCGCTTACAACAACAGCTATCAATCTAGCTTGGGTAAAGCCCCTTTTGAAGTTCTCTATGGACGACGATGTCGAACACCCCTTAACTGGTCAGAGACCGGGGAAAGACAATTCTTTGGCCCGGATATGATTCAGGAAGCAGAAGAACAAGTTCGTATCGTTCGTGAAAAGTTGAAAACAGCCCAATCCCGTCAAAAGAGTCAATATGACCGAAAACATAAGGCTATGACTTTCGAGGTTGACGAGAAGGCTTATCTTCGGGTCACCCCTCTGAAGGGAACCCATCGTTTCGGTATCAAAGGCAAATTGGCTCCTCGTTACATTGGACCTTTTCGCATTCTTGCCAAACGAGGAGAAGTTGCCTACCAGTTGGAACTACCTCCGCACCTCTCCAGAGTTCACGATGTCTTCCACGTTTCTCAACTCAGGCGTTGCTTCTCGGATCCTATCCGTGAAGTGGACCACGAAACGCTTGATCTCCAAGATAATCTTACATATCGAGAGTACCCCATTCGTATCCTCGATCAAGCCGAACGTACCACGCGACGTCATAATATCAAGTTTCTCAAGGTTCAATGGTCGCACCATTCTGAGGATGAAGCAACTTGGGAAAGGGAGGATCGTCTTCGACTTGAATATCCCGCCTTCTTCGCGGAGGAACCCAAATCTCGGGACGAGATTCTTTTGAGTGGGGGTGAGTTGTCACACCCTAGCTAGTCATGCATTAGAGTGTTGCATCATGTTTACTCTTTCATCAGAAACTTGAAATGGGGATGACAGAACCCCCAGTCCCCTCTGAAACCAACTAGGGTTACTAAAATAATTTTTCAATGAACCTGAAATGCCCTTCTAAAATGCCCATCATTTTTGCCTTGGTTCAGAACCTCTGCCAAAAGTGGTGCACATTTTCCTAGGCCATCCTAAGGTTTTTGATTTAAATCATAAATATTTGAATTTGGGCATTTAAAATAATATAAAATATTTAAATGCTCAAATATCTCCAAACTGAAATGTTTCATGTTGGAAATAATCCAACTATGGACCAGGAGTAGTTTGGTGATTTTTGGAGTTGCCTAGGTATTTTATTTAATTCAACAAAGTTGCAGATATATTAAATAAAAAACAGAAATAGAAAAAAAGGGGGAAAACTTACCTGTGTGGCCCAGCCAGCTGGCCGGCCCAGCTAGCCAGCCCAGCCCACCACCGCCGTCGTCCTCCTGGCGCCAGTCGGCCAGGCGTGTGGCCGGCGCGCGCGCACGGCCACCGCGCCACGCCACCTGCTCGCCTGCTTGCCTGCCCTCCCCTCCTCGCTCGGTGTCCCCGGACGACGCCACGCCTCCCCCCTGCTCTCTCTCACTCTCCCCCGACTCTCCCTCGCTCTCTCTCTCTCCCGGCCGAACACCACCGTCGCCGCCGTTCGCCATAGCCACCGTCTCCGACCACCCCTCGCTCCCCCGACTAGCTCAGAAGCTCCGCCTCGACTCCCTCTTCCTCCCCACCGCTCCACGGGTCCCCGGAAGCCCTGCATCGCCGCCACGTCGCCGTTCCCCTCTTCGGGCTCCGACCGTCGCCGCCGTCGAATTCACCGTCACCAGCGCGTCCCCGAGCCCGCTAACCATCCCTGCAGCTCCGCGGTGAGCCCCCGGATCATTTCCCCCTTCTCCCCTGGTCTCTTGCAACCTCTAGGCCCTAGCCCCACCTCGGCCGAGACCTCCACGCCGCCGGCGATGTCGCCGTCGTGGCCACGGTCGCCGTAGCACCCAACCGAGCACACCATCGTGCTCCCCGCCTCACCAGGAGCACGCAGCACGCACCAACGCTTCCCCAAACCCCCTGCAACACTGATCCCGACCGCACCCGACCTCCGGCCGCCGCAGCCGAGCTCGCCGCCGTCAACTCCGGCCACCCCGAGCCCAACCACCACCACCAATAGACGCGGCTCAACCTCAGCAACACGTAGATGCCTTCCGCCGTCCATTTGGTTGCCGGAATGGCAAAAAGCACTTTCGCCGCCGTCTCGGACCTCGCCGGCGTCATGTCGCCGGTGGGGTTTGACTTGCCCGACCTGGGGTTTGACCCCCCAGGGTCACTGACGCGTGGGCCCTGTCGGCCAGGTGGTTAGGTTAGCGCTAACTACTGTTAGTTAACCCCCCTGACACTGACAGTGGGCCCCAGCGCCACTAACCCCTAATTAGGATTAATTTAATCCTGTTTAACCCCCCCTGTCACTGACGTGTGGCCCCCACACGTCAGGTTTGACCTCAGCCAGCCACAGTTGACCACTGACGTCATGCTGACGTCATGCTGACGCAGTAATTGAATTTCTGGATTTAAATTAAATCAGGAAATTCCAGAATATTAATTAAACTTCAAAAATTCATAACTTTTATTCTGTAACTCCAAATTGGACAAATTATATATGAAAAATGATCAGAAAAATCCAATCTATCCATCTGTACTATTTTCATGCATGATCAAACAAGTTAAATTGATGTTTTAATCAGAACAAGGAAAAGCACTTTAAAAGGCCATATTTGAATTTGAAATTTGAATCCTTGATTCAAATTTGTTCAAACACTTCTGGTTTTAGTTGCATTAGCCCAACACACTCATATTGCCATGTTTCATGCATGCATCATATTGTTGCACATTGTTTGGTGATGCTTGTGTATCGATGTCCTTTGCGACAGGATCTGTCCCCGAGGAGTACCGTGATTACCCTAACGAAGAACCGTATCCGTGCATCGAACCATCAGGCAAGCAACCAACCATTTGATCATATCGATACAATCCCATGTTCTCGCTCCTGCTCTCTTTTACTGCATTAAGACAACGCGATTCAAACTGCTGTGTGCTACGGTAGTTGAACCCATTTCCTCTGCATGACCTGTCATTGCCACAGTAACTAGATGAAACCCACTAGCATGTGTAGGAGTTGATTGAGCCCTATGTATGTGTTGTTCCTACCTTGCTATGCCTGCTATGCTTAGAGTCGTGTCAGGTCTGGTTCATCTGGGTGATGGGCTAGAGTGAAATGATTATGTCGGTAATGAGAGTGGTGTGGTGAACACGATTTGGTAAAGGTATCGATGAGAGGCCATGTAGGAGTACATGGTGGGTTGTTTCATTGAAGCCGACCTTAAGCACTGAGATCTGTATGTGTGATTTAAGAATCAGCTACTACCATGCATTGGGCCCGAAACCAATGGACCCTCTCGACTTCTTATTCACCCTAGTTCTCCGTCCAGGAGTTGCAAGTAGTTTCTGGTGTTTGTAGCCTACTGGAGGCCGTGGACAGCGCTGACCGTAGGGGTGGGCTGTGATGCGGTAGGTACGTGGCACGGTGTACCGAATACCCGTTAGGTATCTCGGGAACCCTGTTCACATCGTTCGAGGCCGTATGGGAAACCTCGGCCGGACTCCCTGCGGATGGAACCTGAATAGGCGATAAACCTGGACTGGAGGCTTAGGTGATTAGGTAGGTCGTGGCCGACACCCACGTTGGGCTTCCGTTTGAAGGTTGCCGAGTACATGTCGTGTAAGAAACGATAAGTGGTGAGAGCGTGTATGAAGAAGTACACCCCTGCAGGGTTAACATGATCTATTCGAATAGCCGCGTCCACGGTAAAGGACTACTTGGTTGCCTATACAGTTCATAGACAAGTAAATGGAAAACTACTAAAAGCCTCAAGATAAGTGTGAGTGCCGAGGATGGCTCTTCCGTAGGAAGACGGAGGTGGATCCTCGGTAGTGTATTGAAGTGGTGAGTAGTGGACTCGTGTGCGCAAAACCATTTCAAGTTGGAGTATCGTAGGATAGTCTAGCCAAGAGTCAAAGCTGGCTTGCTGCAATAACTCCACCAACCCTTCTTGATACTATGCATGTATGTAGGATCTGATGTAAGTCTTGCTGAGTACCTTTGTACTCATGTTGCTATAATCTACATTTTTACAGAAGACGCTGCAACCCCTTCTGATGGGTTCTATGTAGACGTTGACATCAACGAGTAGGCTAAAGACCCAGGTGGTGACCCTGAGCTTGTGAAGGACCACGTAGTATAGCTAGGCTTTCCAAGCCTCTTTTATTTTACTAGTTGTCTGTACCCAGACAAGTTATTTCCGCTGGTGGTTTGTATGACTGTATGACTTGTATGTGGGGTCGTGAGACCCGTACTTTGTGTATGTTATGTATGGCTCACTGAGCCTTAAATAAAGTACTTGTGTCATAGAGTCATGTTGTGATGCTTCGTTGTATTTGCACATATCGAGCATATTGTGTGTATGATTGAAATGCTTGGTATGTGTGGGATCTGACTATCTAGTTGTTTATCTTTAGTAGCCTCTCTTACCGGGAAATGTCTCCTAGTGTTACCGCTGAGCCATGGTAGCTTGCTACTGCTCTGGAACACTTAGGCTGGCCGGCATGTGTCCTTCTTCGTTCCTGTGTCTGTCCCTTCGGGGAAATGTCACGCTTTGAGTACCGGAGTCCTGTTAGCCCGCTACAGCCCGGTTTACCGGAGTCCTGCTAGCCCAGTGCTACAGCCCGGACCCACTTGCTGATGACCGACACGTTCGAAGCTGGGTCATGGATGCCTGTCCCTGTAAGTCTGTGCCACTTTGGGTTTACGACTAGTCATGTCAGCCCGGGCTCTTTATCATATGGATGCTAGCGACACTATCATATACGTGAGCCAAAAGGCGCAAACGGTCCCGGGAAAAGGTAAGACGACACCCGTGGGGATACCGTGCGTGAGGCCGCAAAGTGATATGAGGTGTTACCAGCTAGATCGATGTGACATCGAGTCGGGGTCCTGACATGTATTTACTCATACAAACTTATTTTTAAATTGAAGGATCCAATCGAAACTCCAATGGCACAACATGTATGTTCACGCATGTTTCTTTAACAGGTTTGCTCTTATCAATAGCTCTGTTGATTTCAATTTCAATTGTGTATACAGTTGACTTTCATATCATGCACATTACTAGCATCACAACAGAGCCAATAGTGTTGTTGTACATGTAGACCCGTGGTACCCATCTGAAATCTTGTTGTGCCGTGTAGTTTCCCACGCTTTATATTCTTTCACTACTGCTTTGTCTTGAACTGATATGATTTGAACCGTGTCTCTATTTTGATTTGGCAAGACAATGCAGTGACCATAGGACATAGATATATGTTTGTTTGATGCTTTTATTATGTACTAGTACTTCGTAATAGAAGACTTGGTAGTTTAATCCTGTCCACCTTACTAATGAACTGGTTCACAAAAATGAGTTTCATATACTAGTACATGCTAAACTTGTTATGTGTCTGCTTGTTTCTTCTTTTAGAATGCCTTATTAAGCAATGGTAAAGGAAGTAATGCAGATAAGGTTTAGGATAGTGACACATCCTTGTTGTTCTCCAACAAAGCTGATAAAACAACTAAGGAAGACTATCTTGAAGACAGCGAGACAACCCCAAAGTCCTGTCTTGGTTTAGTGTTCGAGTTATTGGCCACTACCGCTTGCACAAGCTATTCAGACTCACTGTTTGAATCAGTTCGGTTTCTTGAGTCTCAACTACAAGCTGAAAGACATCGATCAGCTGCCCTGTGACAAGAAGCGGAAGGACTGCGTAAGTCTCTAGAGCATTCATATGCATACTTTCTGGTGCAACAGCAAGCGTTGGAGGATTTTAGCGCCAAACAGGACAAAGCCAATCAGTAGCATGGTGGAGATACCAAGGATAATGTTTCTTGAGCTCTTCTGAAGTTGTTTCAGTTATGCTCTTGTTTTGTTGCCGCGTTTATTTGCACTCGTGGCAAATTTTGACGACCAGTGTATGTAATATGCTGCTTTGTTCCCTATATTTGCACTGGTGGCGAACTTTGATGCCCATTGGATGTAATATGTGTAATAGAGGTAATAGGCTAGCCTTAATTGCTTGCTTATTTATTTCCTTATTGTCTTGTTTAGTTGTTTGCTTGTAGTCACTGCAGTTCTTTTCTTGTGTTTTTCTAGTGGCCACAATAGCCTATTTTTGGTAACTAGGCCAAAATAATCATGGCAAGACACGGACCGTTGTAACCATGGGCCTCCTGCAGGCCGTATGATCCATGGGCCTTCGTCCGGCCATAGGATCCATTGGCCTTCTATATGGGCCGTAGGATCCATCGGCCTTCTATACGGGACTTAGAGTCCATGGGCCTTCTACGGGCCGTACGATCCATGGGCCTTCTACGGGTCGTAGGATCCATGGGCCTTCTACGGGGCGTATCATCATTTCACCAATCATGGGCCGTACTATTCATGGACCATAACGGGCCGTTAATAGGCCGTATTTGATAACTCTATGAAAACAGCCCAACGGTTTTTTACACGAAAACGGACCAACGTATTAACGGTCCGCAAACGGGCCGAATGTAACGACGGGCTGAATTTGGCCCACAAGCAGAAAATGACAGTAACGGGCCGTATGTAACGGAATGCTGCAAATGAGCCCAAGAATCAATGGGCCCTGAGAAGGCCAAAAGATAACTTGGGCTGGAAACGACCCAATGGAATAACGGGCCCTTAATGGGTTTAAAGTGATACACTGTTCATTACGGGCCAGTTTCACCATGGGTCGTTAATGGGCCAAGAGTTACAAAGGTCCTCATATGGGCCGAAAGAAGTCATGGGCCACACATGGGCCGGAAGTTAAAATGGGCTGAATCATATTGGATGGCCCACATGACGCTACTGGGCCTAATTCGGACAGGGCGTAACGGGCCCTGGGTTAGCGGGCTGTAAATGGTCTATATGCAAATAGGCCATTAATAGGCTTTCAGTGGGCCGGGCCGCCACCTTTTGACCAAGTCAAACGGGCTGGCCTTTTCACAGGAATGGGCCTCTGTTGGGCCTTGCCACGTGTCGCCGTATCATAGGCGACTTCGGTCCAATGAACGGATGACATCTGTCCCAACGGTGAGCCGACACGTGTTTCCTCCAGCCAATGATGATTTTACACATGGAAAATCCCCATTGGTCGGGGATGTTAACGGGTTATCGGATCCAAAACCCGACCGATAGCTTAACGGTGTTCCATTACGGTGGATGCCACATGTCGGTCACCCTTGACGAAAGCACTTCTGTGACGCGCAATTTATCATCATGGAAGTGGACACATCCGTGATGATAATTTTGGTAATGTCATGGAACACTTCTACGACAGCACATGTATGACTATCTTGATTCTGTCATAAATTTGTCATGGATGTACATGCATGACAAAAAACGCGACCTACTATGACAAACACGTATCATCATGGAAGTGTATGTTTTTTGTAGTGCACTGCTGCAGCATCCGCCCTAGGACCCTCGAGGTAGGTGACCTCGTGCTCGGACGGGTGCTCTCCATGGAGGGGCTGCACAAGCTCTCGCCCATGTGGGAGGGCCCGTTCAAGGTTGTTCATGTCTCTAGGCCTGACGCCGCACGCTTGGAGACTCAGGAGGGGGTGCCCATCCCGAATGCGTGGAATATCCAGCATCTCCGAAAATTCTACCCTTGAAGAAAGACCCAGAGCCTGTAAAGAAGGCCCGGCGCCTGTGAAGCTAGACGAACCGAGAAAGGCCCAGAGCCTGTAAAGAAGGCCCGATGCCTGTGAAGCTAGACGAACCGAGAAAGGCCCAGAGCCTGTGAACAAGGCCAATGCTTGTGAAGCTCATTTCCCCGAGAAAGGCCCGGAGCCTGTGAAGAAGGCCAATGCCTGTGAAGCTCGCCGCCCGTGACACTCTCACGTAATAATGAGTTGGGGCTGTACACACCCCGGAGTCTCTAGAGAGCCGCCCTCAAGCCTCGGGGGCTCCTGCCCACGCCCAGTGGCAGCACTTAGCTCCGCACTGGTGAGAAGACGTCGAAGGCTAGATTAGGTGCCGGACGTGGCTTTTTCATTTGCTTTCTGCAGTTGGCTTGTTCGCCCCTATTTGAAGTTTTATTGGAGTTGTTGCCGTCCCTGACTTGTGACTCTCTGCCTTTTTCGCCTACTTGCTTCGTTTTCTCTCGCGCAAGTCTCGTGAGGGGGCTACGCGGGCACCCTCGCGAGTGTTTTCTGCCACAGTCGTTTGAGGCTCTCCTATCCAAGTCCACTACGGGAGCACCCCTCCCAGTCCATGCCCCACGGGCATCGCGACATGGACACAGGACCTGAGTCGGCCGCCCCCGCAACCGAGGCTGGAAGTTACCACTCCTGACTAATCCTTGCAGGACATGAGCGCACGGCGAGGCCTCGGCCTCGGGAAGCGAAGACTACGGCAAGTCCCCCCGAGCTAAGTAATTCCTGCAGGTGGGCATGCGGCACAAAAACACAGCACTGAAATAGCAGAAACATCATGGTAATTAATAGCAACAGTACAACACGCCCCCACAGGGCCCCAAACTACATTCTCTTTGTGCAGGGAAGGGATAAAAACAAAATAGGCGCGGCTTGCTTGGCACCATCTTGCGGCGGGGGCTCATGCTGCCTCTGGAGTTCGGTCAGACTCCTCCTCACGCTTCACCGAGGCGCGACAGCGGACTGACCCGCTACCTCCCTCAAGGAGAGCGCGACGGCGCGCGGGCTGGTCGCGGCTACCGCTGGAGGAGCCGCTGTCCGAAGGAGAGCCGCTGAAGCTTGGCAAGCCACGAGCGCCGCCGACCACGCGCCTGCCGTCATCTTCATGCTGATCATCGCCGGGGCTGGGTACCCGGCCGCGGTCATCTTCTTCGGGGCAGCACCCAGCGCGGCGACCGTCTTCTCCGAACACCCTCATGTAGAGGGTGGCGTCGCCGTCAAACTTGAAGTGCAGGGTGCACCGCTGGCTCAGGCCACGCGCGCGGGCAAATGTTTGCCAGCCGCAGGTCAGGGCCACATTCCCGGTGACGGAGACCTCCAGCAAAGCCCAGGAGGCCCTGCTGCAGCAACCGTCCGCTTGAAGCCAGAGGCCGCCTGGAGCGCCGGCCGGAAGTTCACCTGCAAAGAAGCGGGGAAGCTGGAGCCAGGTGCTAGTCGGGTCCGCCGACCACACGACGAACTCCGGCAACACCTCCGCCGAGTGGAAGCGCGGCCTCCAGTCACGGCGCGCCTTCCCACGACAACCTGGCGCCCATCGCTGCACAGGGGATCACCTCCTCGACCGCGGGAAGCCACTACAGGAGCCAGAGGATGCTTGCGTGGACGACCTCGGCCGTGCTTGGCCGGGGGAGAGTCAGGCCCTTCCCGACGAGCCTTTCCCTTCTCTGCGGCCAAGAACCTCTTCGGCGGTGCCATGGGAGATGGCGAGTAGCTGGGATAGGGAGAAAGAAGGAAGCAAGGAGGGAGATGTACAACGGAGGCCTGCGCCCTCCTGCATTTATAACCGGAAGGAAGCCAACCGTCGGTCTCCACGATCGCAGGTAATCATGACCCATTTCTGCATGTAGGGACTTGTCAAGTCGAGCGGTTGGCGAGGCAGCATGGGGAAGCGGAGATGCCCACGTCCAATCAACCGCCACGCGGCGCCAGGCCACAGGCTGATGGGGCCCGCGGCGCTCCGCTCTTGCCCCTTCGCTTCTCCGCTAAGCCAAGTCCGAGCGCGCCTTGGGCCCGGGGGCTACTGTCGGCGTTCTGGAAACGGGGTTCCCCAGACTTGCCTGCCTGCGGCTTGCGGCGTTGCTCAAGTGGTGGCCCAGTATGGCCCATCTCCGTCAAGTACAAGACACAAGACCCTCGCGAGGGGCCAAGCCTCGCGGGGCGGACGACGCAAGGCTTCTTCAGGAACGGCCTCGCCAGGCAGTCTCGCGAGGAGGCAGAGAGATCAAGGCATGGTACCTCGCGAGGTGCTCATGATGCAAGCCATGGCGATCGAGACCAGGCGGGCGCCGGCCTGCGCAGTGTCCTTGTTTCCTCTTTGGTGCAAAGGGGGCAAGCACAGGCGCGGAGTACCAAGGCATCAGGCAAAGGTTGCCATTTCAGTGCAACGATACCATGACCAGCGGAGCGGCAGGATGGAGGTCACCGTGGAGCCCAAGGCGGCGTCATCCCTAGTGCTTTTGGCAGCCGAAGACCAACTTTAGTCAGGATAAGTTGTACTAGATGTTCCCCTTCGAAATGGCCATTGTTGGCACCCTTCCCGCTCAATATTTGGGAAGAGGCCCAGGACCTCTATAAATAGAGCTAGCCACCACAGAGTAGGGGGGATCGGATCCAGATTTTGAGGGAAAGAGAGAGAGAGAGAGAGGCGATCGAGCTCACACAAGCAGTTCATCGCAACAGCTCAAGAACACCTCTCGTGAGGCTGTTCTTCCCTTGTACTATTCACCATCAGCCCCAGACGCAATCCACCACACCACACACTGGAGTAGGGTATTACACCACAATGTTGGCCCGAACCAGTATAAATCTTGTGTCCCTCGTGTTGTTTATCATTTTCAGCTTAGATCTCACGAGGAGAACGGACGTAGGTCGGTAGGGGAGAGATCTTCGTGCGCACCCCAGAGTTCGAACCTTAAGGGTCTGCCGGAACCCAACATCCGACACGCTTGTTGGGAGGCAACCCAATTTTATTTTTGTTCTTTAATTTTTTTACTGTTTAGTAAAAAATAATTCATCTAGACTCTGGTTAGATGTGGTTTATGTTTTAATTAGTGTTTGTGCCAAGTAAAACCTAGAGGATCATCTTGGGTGATAGTTAATTTGATCTTGCTGAAAAACAGAAAATTTAGCACGCACGAGAATAATTTTCATAAATCACAGAAACGTGCTTTTCAGTTTATTATTTTTTAAGAAGATTAATAGACAAATTATCTAGCACTTCCTATTTTGGTATAAATTTTGGGGTTCCAGAAGTATTCGAAAGTTACAGATTACTACAGACTGTTCTGTTTTTGACGGATTCTATTTTTTCGTGTGTTGTTTGCTTATGTTGATGAATCTATGGCTAGTATCGGGGGGTATGAACCATAGAGAAGTTGGAATACAGTAGGTTTAACACCAATATAAATAAATAATGAGTTCATTACATTGCCTTAAAGTGGTGGTTTGTTTTATTTCGCTAACGGAGTTCATGAGATTTTCTGTTGTGAAGTTTTCAAGTTTTTGGGTAAAAATTTGATGGATTATGGAATAAGGAGTGGCAAGAGCCTATGCTTGGGGATGCCCAAGGCACCCCAAGGTAAAATTCAAGGACAACCAAAAGCCTAAGCTTAGGGATGCCCAGGAAGGCATCCCCTCTTTCGTCTTCGTCCATCGGTAACTTTACTTGATGCTATATTTTTATTCACCACATGATATCTGTTTTGCTTGGAGCGTCTTGTATGATATGAGTCTTTTCTTTTTAGTTTACCACAATAATCCTTTCTGTACACACCTTTTGGGAGAGACACACATAAATCAAAATTTATTAGAATACTCTATGTGCTTCACTTATATCTTTTGAGCTAGACAATTTTGCTCTAGTGCTTCACTTATATCTTTTTAGAGCACGACGGTGGTTGTATTTTGTAGAAATTATTGATCTCTCATGATTCACTTATATAATTTTGAGAGTCCTTTAGAACAGCATGGTATTTGCTTTGGTTATAAAATTAGTCCTAATATGATGAGCATCCAAGATAGGTATAATAAAAACTTTCATATAGAGTGCATTAAATACTATGATAAATTTGATAATTGATAATTGTTTTGAGATATAAAGGTGGTAATGTTACAGTCATGCTAGTTGGGTAATTATGAAATTGAGAAATACTTGTGTTAAAGTTGGCAAGTCCCGTAGCATGCACGCATGGTGAACGTTGTGTGACAAATTTGAAGCATGGGGTGTTCTTTGATTGCTTTCCTTATGAGTGGAGGTTGGGATCGCGCGATGGTTAACTCCTACCAACCCTTCCCCTAGGAGCATGTGTAGTAGTACTTTGCTTCGAGGGATAATAAACCTTTGCAATAAGTATATGAGTTCTTTATGACTAATGTGAGTCCATGGATTATACGCACTCTTACCCTTCCGCAACTTGCTAGCCTCTATGGTACCGTGCATTGCCCTTTCTCACCTTGAGAGTTGGTGCAAACTTCGCCGGTGCATCCAAACCCCGTGATACGCTACGCTCTATCACAGATAATCTCCTTATATCTTCCTCAAAACAGCCACCATACCTACCTATTATGGCATTTCCATAGCCACTCCGAGATATATTGCCATGCAGCTTTCCACCGTTCCGTTTATTATGACACGCTCCATCATTATCATATTGCTTTGCATGATCATGTAGTTGACATCGTATTTGTGGCAAAGCAACCTTTATAATTCTTTCATACATGTCGCTCTTGATACATTGCATATCCCGGTACACCGCCGGAGGCATTCACATAGAGTCATATTTTTTCCTAAGTATTGAGTTGTAATTCTTGAGATGTTAATAAATAGAAGTGTGATGATCTTCATTATTAGAGCATTGTCCCATGTGAGGAAATGATGATGGAAGCAATGATTCCCCCACAAGTCGGGATGAGTCTCCGGACTTTATGAAAAATAAAAGAGGCCAAAGAAGCCTAAATAAAAAAAGAGGCCAAAGAAGCCCACCAAAAAAATATAAAAAAATGAGAGAAAAGGAGAGAAGGGGCAATGTTACTATCCTTTTTCCACACTTGTGCTTCAAAATAGCACCATGATCTTCATGATAGAGAGTTTCCTATGTTGTCACTTTCATATACTAGTGGGGATTTTTCATTATAGAACTTGGCTTGTATATTCCAATGATGGGCTTCCTCAAAATGCCCTAGGTCTTCATGAGCAGGCAAGTTGGATGCACACCCACTTAGTTTCTTTTTGATGAGCTTTCATACATTTATAGCTCTAGTGCATCCATTGCATGGCAATCCCTACTCCTTGTATTGGCATCAATTGATGGGCATATTTATAGCCCGTTGATTAGTCGCGTCAATGTGAGACTTTTTTATTGTTTTCTCACATAATCCCTATCATCTTACTCTACTGCACCCATAGTGCTATGTCCATGGATTAAGCTCATGTATTGCGTGAGGGTTGAAAAGGCTGAAGCGCGTTAAAAAGTATGAACCAATTGCTTGGCTGAAACTGGGGTTGTGCATGATCGGAGCATTTTTGTGTGACGAAAATGAAGCATGGCCAAACTATATGATTTTGTAGGGATAAGCTTTCTTTGGCTATGTTATTTTGACAAGACATAAACTGCTTGAAGCATTACTATTTTTATGTCAATATTAAACTTTTATCTTGAATCTTTTGGATCTGAACATTCATGCCATAATAAAGAAAATTACATTAAGAATTATGTTAGGTAGCATTCCACATCAAAAATTCTGTTTTTATCATTTACCTACTCAAGGACGAGCAGGAATTAAGCTTGGGGATGCTTGATATGTCTCCAACGTATCTATAATTTTTTATTGTTCTATGCTATTATATTATCTGTATTGAATGTTTAATGGGCTTATTATGCACCTTTATATTATTTTTGGGACTAACCTATTAACCGGAGGCCCAGCCCAAATTGCTATTTTTTGCCTATCAGTGTTTCACAGAAAAGGAATATCAAACGGAGTCCAAATGGAATGAAACCTTAGGGGGAGTCGTTTTTGGAACAAACGCAATCCAGGAGACTTGGAGTGGATGCCAAGGAAGCAACGAGGCGGCCACAAGGCAGGGAGGCGTGCCAAGTGGGGTAGGCGCGCCCCCACCCTCGTGGGCCCCTCGTGGCTCCCCTGACCGACTTCTTTCGCCTATATATACTCATATACCCTGAAAACATCCAGGAGCACCACGAAACCTTATTTCCACCACCTCAACCTTATGTACCCGTGAGATCCCATCTTGGGGCCTTTTCCGGCGCTCTGCCGAAGGGGGAATCGATCACGGAAGGCTTCTACATCAAAAGCATAGCTTCCCCGATGTAGTGTGAGTAGTTTAGCTCATACCTTCGGGTCCATAGTTATTAGCTAGATGGCTTCTTTTCTCTCTTTGGATCTCAACACAAAGTTCTCCTCGATCTTCTTGGAGATCTATTCGATGTAGTTCTTTTTTGCGGTGTGTTTGTCGAGATCCGATGAATTGTGGGTTTATGATCAAGATTATCTATGAACAATATTCGAATCTCCTCTGAATTCTTTTATGTATGATTTGTTATCTTTGCAAGTCTCTTCGAATTATCAGTTTGGTTTGGCCTACTAGATTGATCTTTCTTGCAATGGGAGAAGTGCTTTGCTTGGGGTTCAATCTTCCGGTGTCCTTTCCCAGTGACAGCAGGGGCAGCAAGGCACGTATTGTATTGTTGCCATCGAGGATAAAAAGATGGGGTTTATATCATATTGTTTGAGTTTATCCCTCTACATCATGTCATCTTGCCTAATGTGTTACTCTATTCTTATGAACTTAATACTCTAGATGCAAGCTGGATAGCGGTCGATGTGTGGAGTTATAGTAGTAGATGCAGAATTGTTTCGATCTACTTGTCACAGACGTGATGCCTATATACATGATCATGCCTAGATATTCTCATAACTATGCACTTTTCTATCAATTGCTCGATAGTAATTTGTTCAACCACCGTAATACTTATGCTATCTTGAGAGAAGCCACTAGTGAAACCTATGGCCCCCGGGTCTATTTTCCATCATATAAGTTTCCGATGTATTTTATTTTGCAATCTTTACTTTCCAATCTATACCATAAAAATACCAAAATATTTATCTTATTATCTCTATCAAATCTCACTTTTGCAAGTGGCCGTGAAGGGATTGAAAACCCCTTTATTGTGTTGGTTACAAGGTTCTTATTTGTTTGTGCAGGTATGAGGGATTTGAGTGTAGCCTCCTACTGGATTGATACCTTGGTTCTCAAAAACCGAGGGAAATACTTATGTTACTTTGAAGCATCACCCTTTCCTCTTCAAGGGAAAACCAACATATGCTCAAGAGGTAGCAGTGTCTAGATTGGATCTAGTGATTATGGAACTTGAGGCGCCTGGAATTGTGTTTCATCGACTTCCCTAGGGTTTCTAGAATATTTGGGAATTTATAGGGCGAAGAGGCGTTCGAGAGGTCACCGAGGGGGGAACAACCCCCCTGGGCGTGCCTAGGCCTCCTGGCGTGTCCTGCTGGGTTGTTCCTACCTCAGGCCTCCCCTCTGGTACATATTTGGCCTACTAGGTGTCTTCATGTCCAGAAGAAATCTCCAAGAAGTTTCACTGCGTTTGGACTCCATTTGGTACTATTATGCGAAGTAAAAAACAAGGAAAAAACAGCAACTGGCACTAGGCACTATGTCAATAGGTTAGTCCCAAAAAATGATATAAAGTTGCTATTAAATGATTGTAAAACATCCAAGAATTATAATATAACAGCATGGAACAAACAAAAATTATAGATTAGGTTAGCACCCCCTTTTTTTGAGTTCTCTAATGAAACCCGGGAGCATGGGCCGACTAGGTTAGCACCCCCTAATTCGGGACACCTTCAGTAGCCCCTGAACTGGTCTTCTATTTCGAGGACGACTCTCTTGATGAAAGCAACCTCGGATCCATAGTCCTTGGCTTGACAAACGAGTTCCCTTTTATAATTCTTGAACAACTCCTTTAAAGGAGCCATGCCAACCGAGGCTCAACCGAGCTTGTACCCTGCCCGAAGAGATCGGGTAACTTAGCCTCGAAGGCCAACCATCTATGTATGAATAGTACCACTTAGTCTGAGAGCATTATCGAAGCTGCTCACGCAACGACTAGTCAGGCAGTTACCGCTTCCCTTAAATTGTGCCTCGAGGTGGGCTTTTTACTGGCACGTCCCATCAAGGGGGAGATTGTGCATGTTTTCTCAGGGATATCATCAAGATTTTGTTTCCCCCGTATGCTTAACGACATCTTTCATGGGAGTGGTGTTTTTATGGGGGCGGGAAGAGGGACTTTTGGCCTTTCAACAGCCTATAAGAGCAAAAGAAGGACAACACACGTAACCACCCTCTCATTTCCCCTGCCTGCTGCTTCGTCTAGCTCCAGCTCCCAGATCCAATCTTGCACCCTACTCCCTTCGCGAATCCCAACTACCGCATCCAGCCATAGACGACACCCCAAAGGGCACTAGGGCGGTTCCACCGCTATGGATGGCACCATCATAGAGCTGCACAACGCAGGATATCTTTCCTCCAACATTGCCGCCCACGCTCCAGTCCCGTATCAGCAAGTGCCCGCTCCCAACGCAGGGGAGCGGGTAGCCTTCGTTCCCCACCTCATCCGAGGCCTGGGGTTCCCACTGCAACCATTCGTGTGGCATATTATGTTCTACTACAAGCTTGACTTCCATCACATGGCTCCGAACTCCATCCTCCACCTCGTTTCCTTCATCACAGTCTGCAGGCCTTGCTCCTGTGCAAGGCACACTTCGGCCCATGGCTGCAGACTTTCGGGGTCAAGCCAAAGTCTAGCGGATCCGATATGGTAGAGTGTGGTGGGCCATGGTCAGAAACAACTAGGGCACCAAATGGTTCAAGGGCACCTTCATCAAAAGGTGAAGAGGGCAGCGAGAGTGTTTCTACATCAACGAGCCGCTCGCCCCTGGCCAGGCCAAGGTGCCAGACTTTTCAGCCGGGCCTCTGAAGAAGCTCAAGACCTAGAGGGAGAAAAGCGTCATCTCGGGAAACCCAGAGGAGGTGGAGGCCATGATCAAGAGGAGCCTCCAGCTTGTTGGCGTCATCAATGTCATGCTCAACTACCACATACTCACACTCCAATTTCTGCCCACCCTGATGTGGGAGCAGAAATCCGAGGATGCGAGCCCCATCTTTGCCTTCTTCCCTTTTCCCTAGCCGACATGTGGACGCGGCTCCTCAATCTGGACAAGGACAAGATCCCCAATGAGGGGGAAGACCGCGGCTTCAAGGATGGCTATGAAGCCCCCTCGGTGACTGCTCTAACACACAAAACTAAGTCTTTGTTTTTATCATCGAGGAGTAGATTCCGACGAATCATTCTTCCTGGTGCTTGCAGAAGTGGTTGGTGTCGGTACTATATCCGGCCTATCTCATAGTAGGGGTCCTAAGCTAGGCATCTTAGTGCGATGGTAACATGGACACATGGTTTTACCCAGGTCCGGGCTCTCTCGAAGAGATAATACCCTACATCCTACTTTTGATTGTATTCATATGGGGGATAGTACAGAGTACATGTATCTACCACGAGATTGTTCTAATGAATATAAGTTGATCTATTGACTAGCCTGGCCTGGGTTTATATAACACACCGGAGGCCTAGGGTTTTTAGGATAGTCCTTGGCTTGAGCGCTAGGTCTTGTGGAGTCTTCCGTGTATGTGGAATGGGCTGCTTAAAGTGTCCGACTAGTGAATTGCCATGGGGGTCCTCGGCTCGATCCAGCTGGTTGGGAGATGAAGAGGTGAGTACCCCTAGTCCAGGACACCATTAGTAGCCCCTTGAACCAGTCTTCAAGTTGGGGACGCTCATCGATTCTTTCGAACTGTTCTTTTTCTTCGGTCGTCGGTCTTGAAAACTGGCTCAACCAATCTTCTCATCTTTGATCTTTAGGAATGTCAAAGTGAATCCGAAGAGTTTATACGTCGGGTATTTGAGGAGCCCCTTTAAGTTCTCGGCCTTTACCAATGCCTTGTTATTTTTTACGCCACACCTCAGGTTTGAAGTTGTTCCCGTGCGGTGGTGTCCTCTTGCATCCGAGCTCCAACGCCGGACTGCATTCGAGGTATCTTTTGTTTGCAGCCAAGCACCAACGCCAGACTATATCCGAGCTCCAACGCTAGACTATATCTGAGGTGTCATAGATCACCTTGGCTTGGAGCCGCGCTTAACGTTGAAAAGTTCTCTATGGAGCCAGCCGCTTGGAGCCGCGCTTTATACTGGACTGCTTCCGAGGTGATGCACCACCTTGTGCTCGGGCTGATTGTTCATGGATTCTATTTCCGATTGATGCAATTTATTTACTGACAAGATATATAGCCAGTAACCCTCAAGGTGTGTGTCGCCTAAAATCCGAGATGCACATTAGAGGAGATAGTGATCGGCGGACGGGTCCTTGAGAGAGGGTTTTGAGAAGTCATCGTAATATATTAGATTGATGCCGGTTAAGTCCTAGTTGGTACCTATTGTTGTCCGAAGACGCGTTTTCCCATAGTTCGATCAAGCCGAACACTGAGCACTTTGAATTTTCTGCATTGAATAGGCAATGCAGTAGCCCCCGAGACACTGGTCGGGTGGCAACACCATATCAAGGGATCGATGTGCCCCTTTATATTAGTAACTGATAAGCCCAAAGCCTTGTAGCCCTCGAGCCTTAATGCGGGCACAGGTGGCCGAATTAAGGATTGATATCCAGAGTAAAATCATGAATTATGTGTAATGATTCTATGTATCCAAGTACTCTACATCATTAATGCTCGGATCCCTATTGTACAAAACTTTGTTAACCGACCATCGGCTTCAACCTCCTCGGCCAGTAGCCGCGGGGTGTTTGTTCTACTTTATAAATCCTTTATAAGGGCAAAGATTTACGGCAAACAAGGCAATCCAGCCATATGGTTTTATAAACAAAGGTACATAGAGAGATATGTTATATTACAATTTATGTAAGGAACATCTTCCAAAGAAAATGGTCCCGCCATCGGCTCCTTTCTTTGGGTTGTCATGCTGACCATGATCATGAAACCGCACCTCGTGTCAATGTGGGAGAAAAATATTAAGGATTTAGTTCGGGTAAAGTTCCCGAACTCTATGGTCTAATGTACCAAAAATTTCACTTCTGTCGTTGCCAACCAATTATATCCTTTAAGATGGCTAGCTTTCGGCTCCACCCAGTCAGAGGTACTAACTCGGATGATCCGTTAGTAGCAATCACAGAGGTGCTCTATTTACCGCCTAGCCGAACAATCGGGAACATAGTGGTAAGCACATGAGCCAGGCAACCTAGCTTGGCCAGAATCTTAAGTCAAATTGATGCATGTTTATGGCTTTATAACGATAATTACGGAAGGCAACGTTTGTATAATGACTACAAACACTGATGATATATGTTTATTCTGATTCCGTTGCGATCGTTTATCATTTGTAAGTGGCCCATCATCGGCTTCCACCCCTTTGTAGATGCTACGTAGGGTGTTTCTGAAATAACAAAACAACCCTTAGCCGATGTCTCGGTGCATGGAGGCAGTTGTGTTAGCAGAAACAAGGCAATTAGATATGCTGGCTTTATAACTTTCACTTAGTCATAGGAGCTTAAAGTTGGGAGAACAGTTACTAGCCCCCGGTTAGTGTTCGGCGTCAGCCGAGCACAAGCCAGTAACACTTTCGGCCAATTTTATGAAAGGCACATCGTTTAACACGGGGTAACATCTATTGATCTATAGTTTGACACGGTCATCGGATCGCTGACCAGTTTATGCCCATTGTGACAGTCAGTTTTCGGCTTTCTCCATTGAGGTGCTTAACCATCCGAGCTGGAAGCACAATCACAGTGGTTCTCCCTTTTCACACCTAGCCAAACAAAGCGGAACGTAGGAGGCAAGCACATGAGCCGGGCAACCCAACTATTGATCAAAGACACAATTCGAAACTGATGCGTACAAAGCAATATCCAAGAAGGTTTTGCCGAGGACTCTATGGGGTACATTGGTCTTGGTGGGTCCGGCTGTAGTCTCAGCCCCACATTAATATTGCCAATGTTTTAAAGGCGTCTGGTGTTGCACTGCTCGGGAACTAGTCCCAATGCGGCGTGTGTTTTATCAACGCCGATGTGTAGTTCCGCGAGAAAGATGCCGAGCTGTGGGTCAAAAAGATCTCCGGAGCTGAATTATTATGCAAGGCACCTCGGTCATGAGGATGTCCTACTTCCTGAAAGAAAAACATACAAATAGCTAAAGAGTGCCATAGGATCGAAAGCCAAAAACTTAAGTAAAATCTTGGCGTCCGGACTAAATCAAGATTTTTGATGCCAATCTGAAAATTGGACTTAAAAATGTGCTTCCGTCATGCTTTGACACATGCGATTTCTAGACATCAAGTAGGTCAGCCTTCGGCTTCAACCTCCTTATCTCGAAGGCGGAGTGCTTCTCAGAGGCCATTTTGACGAACAAAACTCAAGCGGCTTTAGAGAGAGACCAGGTCATCTGGCTATTGACCGTATACTCAAGTCAAAAAAAGAGTGATAGAAAAAGACTTTGCAACGACTTAGAAGAAAACATTTATTATAGAATGGCTCATACATATTTAAGAGCCCCTAGTTAACTTGGGTAAGATAAGTGTTTTTAACAAATAACATTTTAACAAACTAAGTTTTTTGTTTAACACAAATATAATGTTTGGTCGAACTGAACAAGAATAAATAATAAACTGAGCATGGAAGCGACGTAGCTGGTTAATGTGCTCGGTATCGATGCGCGACCCGAGCTTATAGCGGGATGAGATCCCAGCCCCCAAGCCGGTCCCGAGGTGGCAGAGCAAAGAGCTCGACACCCCGAAGTGGCGAAATAGCACAACCAATGTGGCGAGGTGGAACCCCCAGTCCGACCTAGGTGACGGAGCAGGCCGACAGTATGATGCCGAAGTCCTTGGCGTGGGTTACTGAAGTGATGACGAAGCCCCTGGTCTAGCCGAGGTGACATGGTATGTAGCTACACCAAGGTGACATAAATTAAAAAAATTCGTACCATAATAAATAATTTATGCAAAGTGAGTAATAAAAGAAATATGGCCCGTGTGCCAAACACTCGATGAGGTAGAGCTCTCTTTGCGATGCCAAAGTCCCCGAGGCAACCGAACATGTCAGTATGGAAATTCGATCAACAAGGTGATCAAGTGAGCCAATTTATGCTGATTGGGACGACGATGTCGGCTTGCCGAAGTGACCGCATGACGTAGTCGAAGTCGATTACCTACACATGTGAAATAGAGCAGACCAAAAAATAATAATATAAGTATAGAAAAAAAACTCCCATAATTAATTTACGCAAAAAAAAGAGATGTGGCATGGCATTGAAGCCAATGTCGGTTCAGGGCACCGTCATGACAAAGCATGTCTTCATAGGGCGGTTCGAGTCTCTAAGGAGGCGTTCGCTGAACTGCGGACGGAAAGCTGACCGAACCATCATGCAACCATCGTTAATGCGGGTATCATTGGACAAACCTGTGTACAAATGATGGAACAAACCAGAGTAATAATTCCTCGGAAAAAATAAACCCAAGCATGAAAAAATTACTAGGATTAATAGCACCTGGTTTGTCTATTGTAGCAATCTAAAGAAAGGTTACTCCCAAAATTGGGACTCGATCCACACACCCATTGCCTGATAGGCGATGAAGCGATGGCATGGCGATGCTGCCAAAGGTTGGCTAGCCGAGGCAAAGCCCCCAGTCCAGCTAACGTGATGAAGCTGGTCGGTTGGTGACGCCGAAGTCTCCGAAGTAGGTTGACGAAGAGATGGCGAAGCCCTCGGTCCAAATGAGGTGACGGAGCAGGTCGGTAAGGTGACGTTGCAGCCGCCATGCCGGCCGAGGTGTTGAAGCCGTTCGGCATGGCAGACATCGGTTTAAAGAAGCTATGGCTCGGCCATGTCGACATAGGTTATAACTTGTGACGCGGTAAATGCCGGATTGATGAATTGACCGAGAGGTGATGTCGGCGCGCCTGACCGGCGCAATCCATGGGGCGATGGTGTTGGTGATAATTTAGCCTTCGCGATGACGAACTCTTGTTCGGCTTGCTGAGCTGATGATCCGATACGGTTGGGCTCGGCTCGATGAAGCGACGATCTATCTAGCGCAAGTCGGCAACGTGGAGCAAGGGCGGGTTTGACACCGGCGCGATGATGAAGATTACCTACGAAAAGAAGAAAAATTTGTGAGTATGTGTTCGGAAACAAAACACAATACCCTACAAAGAGATTCTTCCAAAAAGGTTTTCCAATATCCCGTTGACGAAGAAGGATGAACTCTGGTCAGATTCGTATTCGTGCAGAAAATAGATTCGAAAAGTGATGCACTAATCGGAAGGTTCCCAGAGTTTGAACGGTCGGATCGAGCTAAAATTTTGAGAGGTCGTAGATATGGGAATTCCGTAGAGGATAAATAGTTGGATCTTCCAAATGACCTCAGAGCTAGGCTCTGGACACCACGCCCTAAACTGGTCCAGATTCCTGTCCAGACTCGACAGGTCTCCAGTATATCATAGATCGCCGGTGATTCCTCCATCGGAAGGCGATGGAATTTTACAGGATTGTTGTATACTCTGCACAATTCCACCAAAGGATTCATTAGATCGACTTCCGAGGAGGTGGTGGCAGCGAAAACAAGTCCGTTGTATGAAAAAAAACTGTGCGATCGCACGAGGGCAATGTTGACGTTGAGCCCCCGAGCTCCATGAACGACTTTTCCATGGTCTCGGTCGAGATTTGAGTTGATGATGATGAAAGTATCCGTGCGATCTTGATGATTTGACATAGCGAGCTGCCCTCGGTCTAGCCGAGGTGACTAGTCGAGCCAGTGAGGAAGAAGCCCACATCGACAATAAAGCTCGGCTCCAGTGCGTAGATCATGCTAGAGACGATCCGAATTCTCATTGGACCATGGCGACTGCCAGCAGGCTCTCAATGCAAGCACCAATGTTGGTTCTATATCCGGCGTATCTCGTTGTGGAGGTCCTAAGCTAGGCATCTTGGTGCGATGCTAACATGGACACAGGGTTTTACCCAGGTCCAGGCTCTCTCGAAGAGATAATACCCTACATCCCGCTTTTCATTGTATTCATATGGGGGATAGTACAGAGTACATGTATCTACCACGAGATTGTTCTAATGAATATAAGTTTATCTATTGACTAGCCTGGCCTTGGTTTTTAGGAGAGTCCTTGGCTTAAGGGCCAAGTCTTGTGGAGTCTTCCTTGTATGCGGTATGGGTTGCCTAAAGTGGCCCATTAGTGAATTGCCATCGGGGTCCTTGGCCCGATCCAGGGAGATTGGTGAGTACCCCCTAGTCCAGGACACCGTCAGTTGGACTGGATGCAGAGAGTGCGATGCCCAGCTCCACTACTAGAGGAGCCTAGAACAACTCCCTTGCTCACGACACTCCTAGTTGAGGAGCCGCACATGGTGGAATCCAAAGGGACGATGTCCCTAAAGGGAAAGGCAAGTGCTCGGGCCTGGGATACCTTAGTCACCTGGTCCGAGGAGATCCACGCCTCCTCCGCCCATGAGGACGACAGAGAGGAGAGTGAGGAGGACATTGACGTTGAAGCCAGCATGCAGCCCAAGGGCTCAAAGAGGCCGAGGAGGACCTCGTCCAGTGCTGCCGGTAAGTCGATGGGGAGAGCCAAGCTCTCTAATGAATCAGATGAAGATCCCCTTGCTACAGGGAGGAATAAACCGACACCCCGAGGATAAGCCATCGCTTTTGCACCCGGCACCGTGTCCTCGTAGATTAAGTTGAGGCTGCTTCCTTCGTCCATAAGAACTCATACCAGATGATTGATACGTCTTGAATGTGTCTATAATTTTTGATTGTACCATGCTATTATATTATCTGTTTTGGATGTTTTATTTCATTGTTCTTGATATGGATTGCAATCCTACATGTCCTATTATTCTTGGCAGACCTTTCGTTAGAATGATTGATGCAATTATTGATATGAGAGAAGACACTAGATTCCAATTTCCGTTAAGGAAGGGCATGGAACTCTTTCCTAGAAACAAAATTAAATTTCCATATGAATCTATTATGAGAGCCACTTATGGATTGCATACCAACGATGACAATACCTAGATCTATTCGTGTTTTATGCCTAGCTAAGGGCATTAAACAATAGCGCTTGTTGGGAGGCAACCCAATTTTATTGTTGTTCCTTGCTTTTTGTTCCTGTTTAGTAATAAATAATTCATCTAGCCTCTGGTTAGATGTGGTTTTGTGTTTTAATTAGTGTTTGTGCCAAGTTAAACCTTTAGGATAGCTTACGTGATAGTTGTATTGATCCTGCTGAAAAACATGAACTTTTGAGCCCAGTAAATAATTTCCAGGATTTTATTGAAACATGCTTTTGATCTAATTCTTTTTCCTCTGGCTTGGTGCACAAATTGCTGAGGTTTTCCTAAGTTTTCAGAATTCTTGGAGTTACAAAAGTATTCGAGAGTTACAGATTCCTACAGACTGTTCTGTTTTTGAAAAATTCTGTTTTTCTATGTGTTATTTGCTTATTTTGATGAATCTATGGATAGCATCGGGGGGGGGGGGGTATTGTGGCACCCCGGCTCAGAACTACCGGTTTACCTTGCATTGCCAGCCCAGAGTATCAAGTCTTCTGGCAACATACAACTACATGGTACAGAAAACAACCGCTTTATTGATGCTAGCGGGAACATAGGTCTGATATTGCATCCAGTTGCGAGGCCAAGCAGCACACACGGTGCGACTGAATAGTATGTACATTATTTAATGAACCTAAAGGGGCCTCGATCATATTAACTATGTGACAGCGGAATAACGACAAAGTGGAACTCGATAGCACAGGGACACCGATGCGGACACGGTCTAGACGCGGGAAGCTCTCCTATCCGATACGACTTGCCTGAAATCTAGCATGACACGCCAGGTTAGTACATTAAATGTACTTGCAAGATCACAACAAACATAAGCATAATGACAAACAATATCATGACAATTATTCAGATTAATGCAATGCAACTCATGCTACTCATGCGGTGAAATTAACTTGTGCACCGAGTCCCTCGGACTCTCTTATCAGACGAGTTACCTCGTAACCGAACGGTGATCATACCCAGATCACAAATGAAGTAAACACTTTGATGCCAACTATGATCATCTCATGATTCCACAAATCATCACATAACCAGTGCCAACAACAAAACTTTAGTGTGCAAGATTACTTATTAATGTTGATCGATGGTGTGACTTACTCACGAGTTGTGTCCGTAACCGAGGATGCGGCTATCGTTAGATTAAATACAATCTACAGAGGTAGCGCACTTTATCCATGGCCTTAGCATCCCATTTGGGAGGACCAACGGCATTCCGACGAAACCCTCCCATTTCCATGACACTCCCCCAGCCACTCCGACCAACTCCTCTTTGGGCTAAGTCATGGGTGGCCCCGTGCCTACCAAAGACATCAACGGCCACCGTCGTGGCAAAAACGGTCCCAAACAGGGACAAGGTACCATAACAACAAATGGGCACACAAGGTTATTTCTGCTTACCAGGCCAGGGTACACACGCCCATAACCATCCCTCGTTGGAGGCACCGGCGAGAGGCATGACAACAAACCGAATCAAGACCTTCCCATAAAGGCAAATGTGGTTGCACTGGGAAAACTCGATTAAGTGGCACCATGACTCGATCAACTTTATACTCAAGTTGGATTAACATCAGGTTTAGCTTGAAAATAAAATAACTCAAGTCATCATATGCCATGATCATGAAAACTATTCGACATGCAAAACATACCAGTCAAAGTGAACGGGTCAACATCATCAAAATGACCTACTTGCACTACTCATCATTAAACCTTACTATTTCTACTTTACTGGTTTTTATCATTCATTATTTTAATTACCTCATAATATATAAAAATCCATTTATCTCATAAAGAAACTACCATTATTCAGAAAAGCATAATCACTTCAATAGAAACTTCTTCTACTAACTAAAACTAACTCATGCATTCAACCAGTACCTTAACCAAGCATTTTAAGCATGACAAAATAACTAGAACTAAGCAATATTTATTTAAAGAATTAAATGCATCAAAATAACTCATATTCGTGTTTGGAAAAATCATAGATATTGAAATGACACCATCCAAATGTTGTTGTGGCTTGCCTTAGTGCAGGGGAGGTTCACACTCCTCCTGGTTATCTTCAAGACAAGCTTCTCCCTCTGAAAATATTTAAAAACAACAAAACAAAATATCAAGAACCACTCTGAAAATCATTAGAAATTCTACACAACAAGGAAAAATCTCCGTTTCTGTGTGCTACTAGAGCTCTTCAGAACAAACACAATGCAAAAAGAATTAACTCATTTGGACTTATAGTATAAAAGATATAGCTGGTCAAAGTTTCTTGTTAAATATTTGAATTAATTTGAATAAAATAGAACCCAGGGGGGTGACGTCGATGACGTATTCTCATAATACGCCTCCACTCATACCACTTCGGGCACGAATGGAGAGGCTGACAGTGTTCCTCGCTGGTAAGTTGAGAAAAGGGAGAAGAGAAATAGAGCGAAGGCGGCGCTTCGTCAGAGCTCACGCCGGCGAGGAGGGGTCCTTGGCTGAATCCAGAGGGATAGAAAGAGAGAGGGGGTCAAGGGGCACCTGCCTATACCCGTGGCTCGATGAGAGACGACCGGAGCAGCTCGTAACCAAGCTCGCAAGCGGTAGCTATGGTTGGGTTTCGCCGGAGGAGAGGAAGACGACGGAAAGGGGCAGTTCCAGGGGATCCACGCGTCTAGACGGCACCAGTGGACCTCCAAGGAGTCACCTTAGGGGTGGACAAAGTTCGAGGGGTACTAGAGTTAGGAGGAGGGGTTGCGGGGATCGTAGGTGATCTCGGGTCGGGGACGGCCGCCAGAGGCCTGCCAGCCGGGCTGCAGCTATGCTACGGGGTTGTGGAGGTTGGGTGGTGGGTTTTGAGTGCTCGGAGAGGTGGGAGGGGCTCGAATTTATAGCCGGAGGGGGAGAGGGGTACGTGGCTCTGCCGGAGCTCTCTGGAAGCCAGCGAGCGATGACAAACGGTGCCAGCAAGGGGTAGAGGTGCTCAGCATTCACGCGGGAGCAGTGCTGCTTGTGAACGAGCACATGAGGCAGTGGAGGAAGAAGACAGAGGCACGAGGTGCACTGTGGCTTTTGGCCACATCGTCCCCGCGCCCGCTGCGGCCTCTCCGGCATCAGCGAGCGCCAGGGAGAGGTCAAGGGTGATGAGACGAAGACGGTGGCGCGGTGTGGCAGTCGCGGCACGCTCTGGATCGATCACGCGCGAAACAGACGCACGGGCACAGCACAGAGCGCGTCGGATGCGTTGCCAGAGCCATGTCTTCACGCGGTCACCACCCTGGCATGGTCAAGACGACGCCCACGTGATGCCAAAGTACATCTAGGGTGTTTTTCATGAAGTGTTAGGTCTAGGAAGAGTGATGGCACCCTGCCAGGCCGATTAGATGAGACTTGAGCTTGTTTGCAAGTTTCTGGTCAGAAACTTGGCCGCCAAGTTTGGAGGGCTTCTAGAAGGTGACTAGGGCTGATCTCCTAGGGTTAAGCTTTGTTTAAGAGGGTAATGAGGCTCAAGAAAAGTCATCTTTATTGGATCAAGGAAAAATACACTTGCTATTCAAAGTGCATTTTGAGGCCTGAAGAGAAATGATTTTCTGTAGCAAAAATATTCCAAAAATGTATGCAATATTTCTTCACAGGAAGGTGGGCCAAGGTTCAAAGAATATTTGGGAATTTTCTCATTATTTTTGGAGCAATAAAAATGAGGGTTGCTTTGGAGCACAAGTTTCTGAAATGAGTTTCAGAGAAGAAATTTAATATTTTTCTTTTATGAAAAATATTCCTTGGGTCATTTTTGGATTTATTAGGGAAAGAATGTTGAATGATAGATAGATGGATCACTTGGGTGAAAATCAAGGACACGCCCAAGTGTTAAGTCCATTTGAATTGATTCCAAAAACCCAAATTCAAAGCAAAGGCAAAAGAATCCAGAAAAAGAGAGAAGGCAAAATCCAGGTTGTCACAGGTATGAACCATGGAAAAGTTGGAATGCAGTAGATATTACACCAATATAAATAAATAATAACTTCACAACAGTACCTTAAAGTGGTGATATATTTTCTTATACTAATGGAGCTTATGAGATTTTCTATTGAGTTTTATGTTGTGAAGTATTCAAGCTTTGGGTAAGGATTTGATGGACTATGGAATAAGGAGTGGCTAGAGTCTAAGCTTGGGCATTCCCATGGTACCCCAAGGTAATATTCAAGGACAACCAAAAGCCTAAGTTTGGGGATGCCTCGGAAGGCATCCCCTCTTTCGTCTTCGTTTATCGATAACTTTACTTGATGCTATATTTTTATTCAACACATGATATGTGTTTTGCTTGGAGAGTCTTGTATTAGTTGAGTCTTTGCTTTTTAGTTTGTCACAATCATCCTTGCTGTACACACCTTTTGAGAGAGACACTCATGAATCATGATTTATTAGAATACTCTATGTGCTTCACTTATATCTTTTGAGCTGGGAAATTTTTCTCTAGTGCTTCACTTATATCTTTTTAGAGGACATTAGTGGTTTTATTTTATAGAAATTGATGAACTCTCATGCTTCACTTATATTATTTTGAGAGTCTTTAGAACAGCATGGTAATTTGCTTTGGTTATAAATTTAGTCCTAATATGATAGGCATCCAAGAGGGTTATAATAAAAACTTTCGTATAAAGTGCATCGAATACTATGAGAAGTTTGATTCTTTATGATTGTTTCGAGATATGAATATGGTGATATTAGAGTCATGCTAGTGAGTAGTTGTGAATTTGAGAGATACTTGTGTTAAAGTTTGTGATTCCCGTAGAATGCACTAATGGTGAAACGTTACATGATGAAGTCGGAGCATGATTTAGTTTTTGCTTGTCTTCCTTATGAGTGGTGGTCGGTGACGAGCGATGGTCTTTTCCTACCAATCTACCCCCTCTAGGAGCATGCGCGTAGTACTTCGCTTTCATAACTATTAGATTTTTGCAAGAAGTATGTGAGTTCTTCAAGACTAATTGAAAGGATCGAGAAGAGGTGTCTAGAGGGGGTGTGTAAATAGACTCTCAACCAAGAAAACTAGCAATTTTTAAGTTATCCAAGTCGAGGTGGAGTTTAAGCACAAGTTTAAACATTCACAATACATATCGAGGAAGCATGACAAGAGTATATGAGCAGCGGAAAGTAAAGCATGCAAATTGCAAGAATGTAAAGGGATGGGATTGGAGAGTGCAAACACAATTAGAGACACGGATGTTTTTGGCGTGGTTTTGATAGGTGGTGCTATCGTACATCCACGTTGATGGAGACTTCAACCCATGGAGGGTAACGGCTGCGCGAGTCCACGGAGGGCTCCAACCACGAAGGGTCCACAAAGAAGAAACCTTGTCTATCCCACCATTGCCATCTCCCACGAAGGACTTGCCTCACTAGGGTCGATCTTCATGAAGTAGGCGATCTCCTTTCCCATACAAACTCCTTGGTTCAACTCCACAATCTTGACGGAGGCTCCCAAGTGACACCTAACCAATCTAGGAGACACCACTCTCCAAAAGGTAATAGATGGTGTGTTGATGATGAACTCCTCGCTCTTGTGCTTCAAATGATAGTCTCCCCAACACTCAACTCTCTCTCATAGGATTGGATTTGGTGGAAATATGTTTTGAGTGGAAAGCAACTTGGGGAAGGCTAGAGATCAAGATTTATGTGGTTGGAATGGAATATCTTGACCTCAACACATGAGTAGGTGGTTCTCTCTTAGAAAATGAATGCTGGAAGTGTAGGCACATTCAGATGGCTTTCTCCACGAATGAAGAGAGGGTGATTGGGTATATATAGCCTCCACACAAAATGTAACCATTACACACAATTTACCAAACTCGATGAGACCGAATCAGAAAACTTGGTAACACAGATTTAGTTCATAATGTGACCGTTAGGCTTTTCGATGGGACTGACATGATCAACTCGGTAGGACCGATGTTCTAGGGTTAGGGTAAAACCGCATCTTGGTTTGACCGATTACACAAACTCGGTGGGACCGATTTTGGTAATAAGCGAAACAGAGAGTTGGTCAAGAAAACTCGGTGGGACCGATTGCATATCTTGGTGAGACCGAAGTTATTGCAATAGGCAATAGAGAGTTTGCAAGCCCATCTCGGTGAGACTGAGATCCCATCGGTGAGACTGAATTTATTAGGGTTTCTGGCAGTGGCTATGTCAAATGAACTCGATGGCGTCGGATGGATCAAATCGGTGGGGCCGAGTTTGACTTTTGGTACAGGACATATGTGGATATGAGAAAGTGGTTGAGGGCTTTGGAGCATATCACTAAGCATCTTGAGCAAGCACGCCATTAAGCAACACCTCATCCCCTTTTAATAGTATTGGTTTTCCTATGGACTCAATGTGATCTTGGATCACTGAAATAGAAAATGTAGAGTCCTAAGCTTTGAGCTTGAGCCAATCCTTTGTCCTTGGCATCTTGAAGGGGTTCCACATCCTCTTGTCCATGCCACTCCACTGTTGGACTTATCTGAAATATACTAGATAAAAGTATTAGTCCAACAAGAGATATGTTGACATTAATTACCAAAATAACCTAGGGAGCACTTGTGCTTCCAATCTCCCCCTTTTTGGTAATTGATGACAACATACATCAACGTTTTGGATAAAGATATAGAGAAAGGTAGGTAAAGCTTTCGAAGGACATGTAACATGCATAGGCTCCCCCTACATGTATGCAGTCATGTAAATATGGAACATATGAGCATGTGAGTGCATAATCATGACATAGCAAGCAATGAGTTACATGTATATTGGCTATATGCATCAGAGTAAATGGTGTGAATATAGGAAATGTACCTTCATGCTCATGAGTCCTTCTTGCAAACAAGAGATCCTCATGCACATGAGTGTGATGCATATACTTACCTTGTGGTCTAGAGCTAGCTTTGGAAGAGATGAACCTGAGTAAACAAGGTTAGACAACACAGAAACATCTACTAAACAGAGCAAGAGCAGCAAACCACAAGAGTACCAAGATTGGGATGACATGTAGAGAGTGAGTACTAGGTACTCTATTTGAGTGTAGACATGTCCCCAAAGGTAAAAATATGCAATGAATTCAAAGATTTCCTTCCCTTAGATGTCGTGCTCCCCCTGAATCTTATATGGGATACTGGGAGAAGATAAGGAATAGAAAATCAGAGCAAAGCAAACACACAAACAACATGAACATGTCTTTCCCCTCTAAAGACATGTGACTTCTCTCCTCTTTGAATACCAAGCATTTGGGGTCTCTCTTTGATCTGATTATTTATTTATCTCTCTTTTACCCTTTTGATATGATTAAGCTTTGATGTGAGCTCTCTCTCTCCCTTTGACGTCAATTTCCAAGAAGGGGTCTTCTGGAGTGTGAGTCAAAATAGGTTTGGTCCTTGAGTCACATAGCAAAGTAGCATAAGGTGCTGGTAGAGGATAAGAATCATTGAGTGGAGCTATAACAAAATGTGCAGGATGCAAATGACAAAGTGTCTCCTCAGTATTTGAAATCTATAACACCGAGTTGTTGTCTTCGGTATCACCGAGGTGATTCAGTATGACCGAAAGAGACAAACCGGTGTGTCCGAGTTCATTACAGAGATAAAGCACTTGGCACCTTAGCTCACTAAGCAAATAAGATTTCATAATGATTTGCAGGGAATTAACTAAATGATTTGCAATGAATAGGATGCAGGGAATGCAGAAAAAAAATAAAAAGAAAAAAGATCTAGATGAATTAAGAAGGGAAACAAATATGCAAGAGATAAATGCAAGAACAAGGAGAAACACTAGAGAACTTCATCTAGACTTGGTCGGCGACAAAGTCACCTATGTTAGAGTGTATTGACTTAGGAGTCAAGTGAAGGCACTTGATCATAGGTCATACTCATTGTTTAAGCTCAAAATGGGGTTGCCATTTTTCGTTTAAGCATTTTGATGTATTCACATCTTGTTGAGCTGCTTTGACCCATGACTTGGGGTAAAGCTTCTCTAAGATGGAATAACATACCTTGGGTGGTGTGTTGATCTTGATAATGTAGTTGAACTTGTGTGGGATGCTCAAGGTTGATGTAGTTCGTTGGGAGCACCACTTGTAATTGGAGTTCATCTACCTACATGAGTTAGTTTTGCAAGGAGGAGCACTTGTGTATCCAAAGTGTCAATCATGAAATATGATACCAAAAGAAATTTGATATATATAAATTGTCAAAGGATATGTTTGAAGGCTTTCATGCTTCCTTGTCTTCAACCACCGTATTGTAGAGACTTGGTGATGTAGAGATTGCTCAAGATGTGAGTGAGTTGCAATCTCATAGATTTAGATTCATCCAAGTACCTAAAAGGGTTAGATAACATGCAAGGGTGCAAATACATCCAATACATATGATTATTATCATAAGATAAATATAAAGGATTAGTTAAAGGCTCATGCCTTGCATGTATCCAAATGGAGTTCCTACTCCAAGTTTGAAGCATCAATGATGTTCAATTCACCTCTCAACCGGCAAAATACTTTCTCATCAAGTGGTTTGGTGAATATATCCGCCAATTTCTTATCGATACGAACATGCTTAAGGTCAATGTCTCCTTTAGCAACATGATCCCGAATGAAATGATGATGAACCTCAATATGCTTAGTTCGAGAATGTTGCACGGGATTGTGAGCAATCTTAATATAACTTTCATTATCACAAAGCAATGGAACATGTTTCACATATATCCCATAATCTTTAAGAGTTTGGGTCATCCATAGTAATTGAGCGCAACATGAACCAACGGCAATGTATTCCGCTTCGGCGGTGGATAAGGATACCGAGATTTGTTTCTTGGAGGACCAAGACATAAGAGATCTGCCAAGAAATTGACAAGTACCCGAAGTGCACTTTATATCGACCTTGTCTCCGGCATAGTCCAAATCATAGTAGCCGACAAGATCAAAAGAAGACCTCTTTGGATACCAAATGCCAAAATTCGGTGTATTTATTAAGTATCTCACTATCCTTTTCACAGCCTTAAGATGACATTCTTTAGGGGCCGCTTGATATCATGCGCACATGCACACACTTATCATAATACTGGGGCGGGAGGCACATAGATATAACAATGAACCAATCATAGAGCGGTAAACGTTTTGATGAATGGGTTCAACACCTTTATTCAAATCAAGATGTCCACTAGTAGGCATGGGTGTATTCATACCTTTGCATTCTTGCATGTTGAACTTCTTGAATAAGTCCTTCGTGTACTTTGTTCGAGAGACAAAGGTACCTTCCTTAGTTTTCTTGATTTGCAAACCAAGAAAGAATTTGAGTTCACTCATCATGGACATCTCAAACTTCTCCGACATTAGCTTTCAAAACTTCTCACTAAAATGAGGGTTAGTTAAACCAAATATAATATCATCAACATAAATTTGGCACACAAATAATTCTCCATTAACCCTTTTAGTGAAGAGAGTAGAATCAATTTTTTCGATCGCAAAGCCTTTTCAATAAGGAACTTGGTCAAGCATTTATACCACGCTCTAGGAGCTTGCTTGAGACCATAAAGAGCTTTGCGAAGTTTGTACACATGATCGGGTTTCTTAGGATTAATAAAGCCGGGCGGTTGTTTAACATAAACTTCCTCCTCAATTTCACCATTTAGAAAAGCACTTTTAATGTTCGTTTGGTACAAGGTGATATCATGGTGATTAGCATAGGCATGTAATATGCGAATGGACTCAAGTCTAGCAACGGGGGCAGATGTCTCGCCATAGTCCATACCTTCGACTTGAGTGTATCCTTGGGCGACGAGACATGCTTTGTTGCGAACTACTTATCCATATTCATCTTTCTTGTTGTGAAACACCCATTTGGTACCGATTATATTCTGGTTGTTGTCGGGCTTCTCGACCAATGTCCACACTTGGTTTCTCTCAAAGTTGTGTAGCTCTTCATGCATGGCATTTATCCGATCCAGATCTTCCAATGCTTCTTCAACCTTCAAGAGTTCAATGATAGAGATGAATGAATAGTGTTCACATAAATTAGCCAAACGAGTTTTAGAGCGAGTGATTCTCCCGGTTTGGATATCATTGTAGATTTGCTCGACGGGATGGTCTCTGGCAACTCTTGCTCGAACACATGAGAGCTTTTGTTTTGGTCGGGGTGGAACATCTTCTTCATCATCTTGTTCTTCTTCTTGGCCTTCTTCATTGTTGATGTTGTCGTTCTCTTATCGTGGTGGAGAAGGAGGTTGATGAGGTTCATCTTGTCGTAGTTCCTCGTTTTCTTCATCTTGGTGTGTCCCACTTGTGGATGCTTCCATATCAACTCTTGGTTCACCTTATCGTGAGGTAGAACCTTCCACTTGGATGGACGAGGTACTCTCCTTCACCTCAGTTGGACGGATCTTGCCAATAGACAAGTCTTGGATTGCTTCCAAAGGGTCTTTGTCTCCTACATCAATTGGCAATTGCTCTACTTGCGAGCCGTTAGATTCATCAAACTTCACATCTTCTGTCTCTTCAACCTTTCAAGTTAAATTGTTGTAGACACGATAAGTGTTAGAGTTTGAGCCATAACCAAGTAGGAAACCTTCATGAAATTTGGGAGAAAATTTAGAACGACGATGCTTATCAAGAATGTAGCACTTTGTGCCGAATATTCAAATGTATCCAACTTGGGTTTTGTTACCAGTGAGGAGTTCGTATGCCGTCTTGCCGAGTAGCTTGTGAAGATACAAGCGATTTGTTGCATGACAAGCTATCTCAATCGCTTCCACCCAAAAGTGTCTTGGTGTCTTGTACTCATTAAGCATCGTTCTTGCCATCTCAATAAGAGTCCGGTTCTTCCTCTCAACAACTCCATTTTGTTGAGGCGTGTACGTAGCCGAGAACTCGTGTGAAATCCCTTCTTCGTCAAGTAAGGAATCCACATTTGCGTTCTTGAACTCCGTTCTGTTGTTGCTGCGAACCTTCTTGATCTTCACTTCAAATTGATTTTGGGCCTTCTAACGAAGTTCTAGAAGATCTTTTGGACATGCGATTTATCATCAAGAAAGAACACCCACGTAAATCTTGAAAAATCAATGACTATATCTACACCAAATGAGTTTCCCCCAAGACTTTTGTAGGCATTGGGACCAAAGAGATCCATGTGAAGTAGCTCGAGCGGTCTTCTCGTGGTCATGATATTCTCCATGGGGTGGCTTCCTCCAACCTGTTTTCCTGCTTGACAAGCACTACAAAGTCTATCCTTGCCAAATATAACATCTTTTATTCCAAGGATATGATCACCTTTAATAAGCTTATCAAGATTTCGCATGCCCACATGACCTAACCTTCTATGCCACAACCGGCCTATAGAGGATTTAGCAATTAAGCAAGTTCTAGGCTGAGCCTTTTTAGTGAAATCAACAATGTATAGATCACTTCTATGTATACCGGTAAAGACCATTTTATGATTATCTCTTTGAAACACTTGGCAATCTACTTTAGTAAATAGGACATTGAAACCAAAATCGGCAAGTCTAGATACATAAAGTAAATTATAGCCAAGAGATTCAACGAACATGACATTTTGTATGGAGCTATCATGTGAGATGGCCACCTTACCGAGGCTAACTACCTTACCCTTTGAGTTATCACCAAAAGTGACATACTTTCAAGGGTCGTCGTTTCAGCAAGCTCACGAAACATATCCTTATCTCCGGTCATTTGATCGGTACATCCACTATCAAGGACCCATTCCTTTCCTCCTGCCATGTAGCCGCGAAGATTAGCCATAAGACCAAAGTGTCTCATTGCATCATCAAGATCATAGTCACTATCATCATCCTCATCATAGTATCCATGTTCAATATCGTCATGTGATGGATAAATTCCTAGAGAGAGTGATTCATTAGATAAATGATCATGAAAATAATCATCTTTATGAAATATAAAGGCTTCAGAGATAATATTGCTAATGATTCCAACATCTCCTTTGGCACGCATAAGGTCACGAAGCTCAAACAGACAATCATCAAACTTAGGATCACTAGTACTCATTTTATTCAAGGCAATTGACTTATGAAGAATCTCATCTAGATTTTGCAATAAATAGTTTGGAAATCTTTCCTCAAGAAATCTCATAATGGTGTAGGCACAATCAAGAGTAGGCAAGCTAGCAATCAAGTTTCTAGGTAATCCTCTAGTGATAAGATTGATAGTTCTAAGATTATGAATCATGTCAAGATCCTCATCGGGAGTGGGATGAAAAGGATCAACAAGGCAAGAGCAAGGGTTGGTAATGTACTTGCTAAAATGATATTCATTGAAAATCTCAAGCATCTCATTTTTCCACTCATGAAAGTACTCACCATCAAGTATAGGCACTCTATGTCTAAGACTCCCCAACGTAGACTCATCCATCTTCCTCCAATGGTGATTAAACCAAAGCAATGGAGACCAATGCTTTGATACCAATTGAAAGGATCGAGAAGAGGTGTCTAGAGGGGGGTAAATAGACTCTCTACCAAGAAAAGTAGAAATTTTTAAGTTCTTCAAGTTGAGGTGGAGTTTAAGCACAAGTTTAAACATTCACAATAAAAATCAAGCAAGCATGACAAGAGTATATGAGCAGCGGAAAGTAAAGCATGCAAATTGCAAGAATGTAAAGGGATGGGATTGAAGAGTGCAAACGCAATTGGAGACACAGATGTTTTTGAGCTAGGAATACTCTATGTGCTTCACTTATATCTTTTGAGCTAGGAAGTTTTGCTCTAGTGCATCACTTATATCTTTTTAGAGGACAACAGTGTTTTTATTTTATAGAAATTGATGAACTCTCATGCTTCACTTATATTATTTTGAGAGTATTTAGAACAACATGGTAATTTTCTTTGGTTATAAATGTAGTCCTAATATGATAGGCATCCAAGAGGGTTATAATAAAAACTTTCGTATAAAGTGCATCGAATACTATGCGAAGTTTGATTGTTTATGATTGTTTGGAGATATGAAGATGGTGATATTAGAGTCATTCTAGTGAGTAGTTCTGAATTTGAGAGATACTTGTGTTAAAGTTTGTAATTCCCGTAGAATGCACTGATGGTGAACCATTATGTGATGAAGTCGGAGCATGATTTATTTTTTTCTTGTCTTCCTTATGAGTAGTGGTTGGGGACGAGCGATGGTCTTTTACTGCCAATCTACCCCCCTAGGAGCATGCGTGTAGTACTTCGTTTTGATAACTATTAGATTTTTGCAAGAAGTATGTGAGTTCTTCATGACTAATTGAAAGGATCGAGAAGAGGTGTCTAGAGGGGGGGGGGGTGAATAGACTCTCAACCAAGAAAAGTAGCAATTTTTAATTCTTCAAGTTGAGGTGGAGCTTAAGCACAAGTTTGAACATTCAGAATACATATCAAGGAAGCATGACAAGAGCATATGAGTAGCGGAAAGTAAAGGATGCAAATTGCAAGAATGGAAAGGGATGGGATTGGAGAGTGCAAACGCAATTGGAGGCACGGATGTTTTTGGCGTGGTTTCGATAGGTGGTGCTATCGTACATCCACGTTGATGGAGACTTCAACCCACGGAGGGTAACGGCTGCGCGCGTCCACGGAGGGCTCCACCCACGGAGGGTCCACGAAGAAGCAACCTTGTCTATCCCACCATGGCCATCGCCCACGAAGGACTTGCCTCACTAGGGTAGATCTTCACGAAGTAGGCGATCTCCTTGCCTGTACAAACTCCTTGGTTCAACTCCACAATCTTGACAGAGGCTCCACACAAAATCCAACCGTTACACACAATTTACCAAACTCGGTGAGACTGAATCAGAAAACTTGGTCAGACCGATTTAGTTCATAATTTGACTGTTAGGCTTTTCGGTGGGACCGATATGATCAACTCGGTAGGACTAATGTGCTAGGGTTAGGGTAAAACCTCATCTCGGTTTGACCGATTACACAAACTCGGTGGGACCGATTTTGGTAATAAGCAGAACAGAGAGTTGGTTAAGCAAACTCGGTGGGACCGATTGCATATCTCGATGAGACCGAAATTATTGCAATAGGCAACAAAGAGTTTGCAAGCCCATCTCGGTGAGACCGAGATCCCATCAGTGAGACCGAATTGATTAGGGTTTCTGGCAGTGGCTATGTCAAATGAACTGGTGGCGCCGGATAAATCACATCGGTGGGGCCGAGTTTGACTTTTTGTATGGGACATATGTGGATATGAGAAAGTGGTTGAGGGCTTTGGAGCATATCACTAAGCATCTTGAGCAAGCAAGCCATTAATCAAGACCTCATCCCCTTTTAATAGTATTGGCTTTCCTATGGACTCAATGTGATCTTGGACCACTGAAATAGAAAATGTAGAGTCCTGAGCTTTGAGCTGAGCCAATCCTTTGTCCTTAGCATCTTGAAGGGGTTCCACATCCTCTTGTCCATGCCACTCCACTGTTGGACTTATCTAAAATATACCAGATAAAAGTATTAGTCCAACAAGAGATATGTTGACATTAATTACCAAAATCACCCAGGGAGCAATTTTGCTTTCACTAATGCTGAGTACATGGATTATACGCCATTGCTAGCCTCTATTGTGCCGCGCAACTTTTGCCGGTACCATAAGCCCACCATATACCTTCCTCAAAATAGCCACCATACCTACCTATTATGGCCTTTCCATAGCCATTCCGAGATATATTGCCATGCAAATTTCCACTGTTCCATTTATGGCACGCTTCATCATTGTCATATTGCTTTGCATGATCATGTAGTTGACATTGTATTTGTGGCAAAGACACCTTTCATAATTCTTTCATACATGTCACTCTTGATTTATTGCACATCCCGGTACACCGCCAAATTCATTCATATATAGTCATATTTTGTTCTAAATAAGGAGTTGTAATTTTTGAGTTGTAAGTAAATATAAGTGTGATGATCTTCGTTATTAGAGCATGGTCCCATGTGAGGAAAGGATGATGGAGTCTATGATTCCCCCACAAGTCGGGATGAGACTCCAGACGAAAAATAAAATAAGAAAAAATGGGGCCAAAAAATGAGAAAGGCCCAAAAAAGAGGAAAAACTAAATGAGAGAAAAGGAGAGAAGGGGAAATGTTACTATCCTTTTTCCACACTTGTGATTCAAAGTAGCACCATGATCTTCATGATAGAGAGTCTTCTATGATATCACTTTCGTATACTAGTGGGAATTTTTCATTATAAAACTTGGCTTGTATATTCCAATGATGGGCTTCCTCAAATTGCCCTAGGTCTTCGTGAGCAAGCGAGTTGGATGCACACCCACATAGTTTCTTATTGAGCTTTCATACACTTATAGCCCTAGTGCATCTGTTGCATGGCAATCCCTACTCACTCACATTGATATCTATTGATGGGCATCTCCATATCCCGTTGACACGCCTAGTTGATGTGATACTATCTCCCTCTTTTTGTCTTCTCCACAACCACCATATTCTCTTCCACCTATAGTGCTATATCCATGGCTCACACTCATGTATTGCGTGAAAGTTGAAAAAGTTTGAGAACATCAAAAGTATGAAACATTGCTTATTTTGTGTTGTGAAGATGGAGGATAGCCAGACTATATGATTTTGTAGGGATAGCTTTCTTTGGCCATGTTATTTTCAAAAGACATGATTGCTTTATTAGTATGCTTGAAGTATTATTGTTTTTATGTCAATATTAAACTTTTGTTAAGAATCTTACGGATCTGAGCATTCATGCCACAATAAAGAAGATTACATTGATACAAATGTAAGGTATCATTCCACATCAAAAATTCTGTTTTTATCATTTACCTACTCGTGGACGAGCATGAATTAAGCTTGGGGATGCTTGATACATCTCCAATGTATCTATAATTTTTTTTGTTCCATGCTATTATATTATCTGTTTTGGATGTTTTACATGCATTAATATTCTATTTTATATTATTTTTGGGACTAACCTATTAACCTAGAGCCTAGTGCCAGTTTCTGTTTTTTGCCTGTTTTTGAGTTTTGCAGAAAAGGAATACCAAATGGAGTCCAAATGGAATAAAACATTCGCGATGATCTTTCTTGGACTAGAAGCAAACCAGGAGACTTGCAGGTGAAGTCGGAGGAGCCACGAGGCGGCCACAAGGGTGGAGGGCGCGCCCCTGTCTTGTGGGCCCCTCGTGGGTCTCTTGATCTAATTCTTTCTCCCATATATCCTCTTATACCCCAGAACCATCAGGGGGAGCCACGAAAACACATTTCCACCGCTGCAACCATCTGTGCCCGTGAGATCCCATCTAGGGACCTTTTCCGGCATCCTGCCGGAGGGGGATTCGATCATGGAGGTCTTCTACATCAACACCAATGCCATTCCGATGAAGCGTGAGTAGTTCACCACAGACCTACAGGTCCATAGCTAGTAGCTAAATGGATTCTTCTCTCTCTTTGATTCTCAATACCATGTTCTCCTCGATGTTCTTGGATGTGTTAATTCCTCTACATCATGTCATCTTACTTAATGTGTTACTCAGTTCTTTATGAACTTAATACTCTAGATGCATGCTGGATAGCGGTCGATGTGTGGAGTAATAGTAGTAGATGCAGGCAGGAGTCGTTCTACCTGACACGGATGTGATGCCTATGTTCATGATCATTGCCTTAGATATCATCATAATTATGCGCTCTTCTATCAATTGCTCTGCAGTAATTTGTACAGTCACCGTATTATTGGCTATCTTGAGAGAAGCCACTAGTGAAACCTATGGCCCACGGGACTATTTTCCATCATATAAGTTTCCGATCTACTATTTTGTAATCTTTTACTTTCCGATCTATAAACCAAATATACCAAAAATATTTACTTTACCGTTTATCTATCTCTATAAGATCTTACTTTTGCATGTAACCGTGAAGGGATTGACAACCCCTTTATTGCGTTTGGTGCAAGTTCGTTTGATTGTTTGTGTAGGTATTCGGTGACTTGTGTTTTGTCTCCTACTAGATTGATACCTTGGTTCTCAAACTGTGGGAAATACTTACCTACTTTGCTGCATCACCATTTCCTATTCAAGGGAAAAACCAATTGTCAGGGAAACCGATCACCTATGGGGTCACAAGGATCCCTTCTACGTTCGATGGGGGGTTAGTTGCACGAAGAGTAGGTTGAGTCGTTAGCACACAGAGGATTTTTATCCAGGTTTGGGCTGCGAGGTTGCGTAATACCCTAGTACTGCTTTATCTGGTTATATGAGTGTTCTTAGGCCCTTGAACTAGCTATGATGCAAGCTTTGTCCAAAAGTCTGAATCCTCTCTTTGTGCACCTTAGGCCTCCTTTTATACACAAAGGGGTGGCCACAGTGGCACACAGGAGGTGGCAAGCTACAACTGAATGAGCTTATCGCTTGATCAATGTTGGACAAGCACATTTAATGCATTTCCTACGTCTCGCTTTATTGGGGACAGCAACAGAGGCCATCGTGTCCTTCGCCGCTCCTCCTTGCCTCGCCACGCGTCCGAGCCAATTAGGCATGCAGTGCCATGCTAGCCAAGCAGCTGCTGTGTTGGCAAAGTGGTAAGCTTCCACGAAGATCTACATGCCGCCACGCAGGCGTCTGCTTAGTGGCATGCTTATCGTCACATTGGAGTGGTGGTGAGGTGGCAAAACCTTGCCTAGCGCTGGCCTGGCCACGGCCCAGCGATCGTCCCCGACAAGGCTTGTCAGGGGCCTTGGAGTCATCCTGGGCAAGGGTCTTGCTGGGGGGCATCGTCTTCTGATCCCACGTGGATCCATGGGTCACCAATCTTCATCAGGAGCCGCATGCTACAAAGCATGTGCTCTTCAAATCTTTGTCTTTAACATTGTCGATGGTGTCAGAGCTCTTAAGCCCAAGGGTGGTGGCCTTGCTAGTATCTTCACAAGCTGCCCCGACACGGGGCTTGCCGGGGGTCTTGCAGGTCGCCTCGGCAAGGCTTGCCGCCGGGCGTGGCCCTGCTCACCTCTTGCTGCTTGCTATTCTAAGTATCTGTCTTGACGGTCCTCATCCCTGCCTTGCTTCCTGCCGTCCTCCTGTCCTTTGCCAAGCCCTGCTGCAGGGGTGGCTGCGACTGTCCGTGTACACGTAACCAGTACAGAAGTCCTCCTACTTTTGTACATCGACAGGAGCCCCCGGGCCTGGGCCACACATAAGCGCAAGGCATAGTTGGGCCAGGCCCAGAGCAGTGCGCGGGGGAGTGTGGTAGAGGAGAACCGCCACGACCTTTTTGTCAGATGTGCTTCCCTATGACTCGCATTGAGAGCGTGACGTGGGGATCGTGCGTGGAGTGATCGCAGCATGCTTGCGTCACCCCATGGTGAATAGTAAAGAGGCAGCCCGTTTCCGCCTCAGAAAAGTGGGGGAAATCGTGGGGTCGCTGATACGTCTCCAACGTATCTATAATTTTTGATTGTTCCATGCTATTATATTACCCCATTAGGATGTTTATGGGCTTTATTTTACACATTTATATCATTTTTGGGACTAACCTACTAACCGGAGGCCCAGCCCGTATTACGTTTTTTTTTGCCTATTTCAGTATTTCGAAGAAAAGGAATATCAAACGGAGTCCAAACGGAATGAAACCTTTTGGAGAGTGATTTTTGGAATGAACCTGATCTAGAGGACTTGGAGTGCAAGTCAAGAAGCAGCCGAGGCGGCCAGCCCACCCCTACAGGGCGCGCCCCCTATCTCGTGGGCCCCTCGGGCGGCCACCGACCTACTTCTTCCTCCTATATATACCCATGTACCCCAAAAACATCTAGGGATCCAACGAAAAACAATTTCCACCGCCTTAACCTTCTGTATCCGCGATATCCCATCTTGGAGCCTTCGCCGGCGCTCCGTCGGAGGGGGAATCGACCATGGAGGGCTTCTACATCAACACTATAGCCCCTCGAATGAGTTGTGAGTAGTTTACCAAAGACATTTGGGTGCATAGTTATTAGCTAGATGTCTTCTTCTCTCTTTTTGGATCTCAATACCATGTTCTCCCCCTCTCTTGTGGAGATCTATTCGACGTAACTCTTTTTGTGGTGTGTTTGTCGAGATCCGATGAATTGTGGGTTTATGATTGTCATGACCGGTTTCCAATAAAAATATTTATTGAGAAACCAATCTTTTGATTCCAGTATGAGAGAAATCCTCCTCACTGGTAGACAAATTCTTGATACAATAAGCCAGTAGCATAAAATATATTACAGGGTCGAACTATGGTTGCTCAAACAAATTATTACAAGCACACCAATAATTATACATAATGGCGGACATGACACATTGGTGTGGAGGCATACTACTGACTCGAGGATAGGGCGGTGGTGGAAAAACACAGCGGGGAGAGAAATACAAGACTCTAAGTCTGTCATCTCATCGAGCGTCGAGGTGAGGCTCAATGAATTTATTTGGTAGCGGAAGCGGATGTAAAACAGTGACCAAATCCAGGGTCGCACGAGACTGACTGGGACTCCTCTAGGTGTCGGACTCGCTATCAAACTCTTCATCCATGAGATCGCCTTCGTCAGCATCTGGCCAAATCAACAAGCCAGTGAGTACTTTGAAAGTACCCGCAAGACAGTTCGGACGTAAGATATAACAAATGCATGCATGGATGCGTCATGAATAATTCACCAATGTACATTCAAAAATTAGCATAACAAGGTAAGTAGAAAGGGAAACGGCGGTAGTCCGCCTGAAATCCCAACAGAGCATAAATAACTACCGATCGGGTGTCTGAAGCGACGCCTCGAAAGATGAACAAATAAATATAAGGAAATGATGCCACAGTCGGGCGTCTTAGCGACACCACATAAAGGGCTTTAAAAGAAATACCACAGTCGGATGTCGGGGCGACATCACCGAAAGGGCTTTAAAAGAAATGCCACAGTCGGACGTCGGGGCGACATCACAGAAAGGGCTTGAAAAGAAATGCCACAGTCGGACGTCGGGGCGACATCACAGAAAGGGATTGAAAAGAAATGCCATAGTCGGACGTCGGGGCGACATCATAGAAAGGGCTTGAAAAGAAATGCCACAGTCGGACGTCGGGGAGACATCACAGAAAGGGCTTGAAAAGAAAGTAAAATACAACAATGCCACAGTCGGACGTCTGAGCGACATCGCAGAAAGGGCTTTTATTCACAAGTAAATATGCTCATAATAAACATTTAATCCATGAGAATAAATGGGTTAGTCCATCCACAGGAATAATCATTTAACCGGAATTAGCACTCATGCGAATCACCGGAGTCTCTGCCATCAAAACTGACATTTGATTAGGATAAGATAATACGAATTTGGACATGGAATAGATGATTTGGAGGAATATATGACTCTGCAGAGTTTGTACAAAATTTTTCCCACAGCCAACGGATTTCCGTAGTCACGAAGGACTAGTTCCGTTTACGGTATTTGGGAAGAAAACACAGCTAACCAGTACACACCCATCCTACCTCTTGATGCTAGGAATCACCCTAGACATCGTCCAAGAAAAACTTTAGAGTCGGGGAGATCACAATCTCGAATAGCATGGGATCAAATTTATATACGCGCGCTCTAAGGGGTGCCCCCCTCTCGGTCCCAACCGGAAACACCCATGCCCCCTGACCGGATGACTGGCTTTAATCCAGGGCCATGGAACCATCATCATGGCCTCTCCTTTTTGGTGTGTACCAGGAAAGCGGTTTGCAACTTACTAAACCCTATTCCTTGCGGAAAACATGTGGTAGTACAGGGAAGGAAATGAGAGGAACTGGATCGATACGGTTTGACACTAAAGTCACATAGTCTGGTATAAGACTGGCATGCTACGACACTGCCATCTCACCCTTCCTCATGCCAACACATGGCCATTCATACTCACATCCATCCACTTATGGATCATCGAGCTCACTTACCTCAATCTTGCATAAAATAACGTTCACCGATATGCTCCTCAACATGTCATGAAACTAACTAAATGCAAAACATGCCAAGAAACTCATCATATCAAAAGTTCAAACAAGCTTGCCTGGTTCAGAGTAGTCGGAGCCTAGCTCGGTGAAGTTCGCGGCTCCGTCACCTCCTTCGGTATCTACGGTATAAAGAAAATATATGCGCTATCATAAATACCAAGGAGTGCACAAAAAGTATACCAAATATTTTTCAAATAAATCTGATAAAAACTAGACAAAATTTTAAAGAGAACAAAAAAAGAATCAATCAAAAATACTTTTCTGATTAAAAGTTATAAAGGTTTTTGTCTAGGGACTCATCTGTAATGAAATAGAAGATTTCCAGGGGCTAGCTTATAAAAACAGAAAACGTTCCAGTGTTGAATACGCCAGCCCAGAGGGGAAAGCGCATTTTTCCCGAAGGCGCTTCCAGAAAACGTTTCAATAGAGAGAGCAGAGAGGCTGACGGTGGGGTCCCACTCGTCAGGTTTAAACTTCAAAAAAGGGGGGGGGAACGAAGCTCGTCGGCGCCCGAGAGCCGCGGTGGTTGCCGGCGGCGATCCACGGCGAGGCAGGGGGATCGGAGGGTACCTCCGTGCTCAGGGCGCCATTCCGCGTCGGTTGGTCGTGGTGGTGGTCGCCGGCGAGTACCACGTCGACGGCGAGCTTTGCTCCGGCGAACGGCGGCTCGGGTGGTCGAGGGACTCGTCGGAGAGAGCTGTGAAGATCAAATTTAAGAGGGGGTTAGGCTCCTGGTAGCTAGAGAGGGTAACGGACGGGGTTTGGGCGCCGGAGATGGCCTCACCGGAGCAAATTGTGGTGGAGGCCGAGGCGGATCGGGGCGGCCGGAGTTGGGGGAGGAGACCTCCTCGAGGACCTCCTAGTGGCCTGGCGTGGCGTTGGTGAGGAGTGGGGATGATGCGTGCACGAGGGTGAGCTCGGGGGCCCTTTTTATAGGCGGCCCGAGGCGGTTGCCGTGAACGGGGATCTCCGGCGAGTGATTACGGCGGTGCCGTGGATGTGCAGTGGGATTAGGGGCTTGGGCATCGTCGTTGAGGTCCACCGGTTCCGTTTAGGCGCTAATCGAGCTGGAGTTTGGTGCTTTGGGGTGAGTTCGATAGAACGGGGCGGCGCGGGCCCGTCGGCGGCAGGGAGCGCGTCCCGTGCTTGCCGGCCACGGTGGCGGTGCCACGAGCGTGCGCTGGCACGCATGAGGCCACGCGGAGAGCAGAGGGGCGATGGGCGGCGCGGAACGGTGTTGAGCCGCCGTTCTTGTCCCCTGTCGGCCGCCACGGGAGGTCCCGACGCCGCAGAAGACGCCGGCGAGGGCGGGCCAGTGTGCCACCGACGCCAGGAAGGCTCCACGCACGCGTGTGAAGCTCTGGACAAGAGGGAGGGGCAGCGAGGAACATGCCAAGTGCACTGTGAACGCGTGAGTGAAGCTGACGAACGCAAAATGACACTGAAGTCTGAATTTTCTGAATTTTGAACAACAACAGTTCCTGCAAGGTGTTCGACAGAATGAATTTGGCCTCTGGTGATTTTTCCTTGAGCTGATTTTTGGTGGAGTGGCTTCTCATTGCTCAAGTAGGCTGCCTGAATTTTGGTGGAATTTTTGGAGGAGTGTAGATATGAATTTCATCAAATTTGGCAAATCTGGTCCAAACTTGGAGAGACTGAATTTTGAAAAAATTGAAAAGAGGAGGAGTGGATCAAGATGGTTCTGGGTTGTGGGTACAAAGGACTATCCAGGAGAGTTGGTTTGAGGTCAAAACTCAAATGAAAAAGGGTACTTGCTTTGAAAATCACTCAGGCTCCAAATAATTTTTAGAATTGATTTGAGAGGAAAAATAATTAGAATAAAACCCAAAACTTAGGTTGATCACAAGGTGTAGGGGTGGTTTTGGAGGGGTTTTACCACATGGCAAAATGCCAAGTCATGGGTGGTTCCAAGATATGAAAATCCCAAGTTTTTCATAGAGTTTCAGTTTAAAAGAAAAAGATTAAACTCCCAAAATAAATTTGAGAGGGAACCAACAGAGAAGAAGTTTCAAAAGATTCAAACACCAATGTTTAAAAAAATTTAAAATCCTTGCCAAAGCAAAGGAAGCTTTTAAGAGGAAGGTTTTTTTTTCTAAAAGAAAAAAATTTAAATGGCCTCTTTTCAAAGAAAACCACAAAGTTTTTGATAAAGACCAAATTAAAATTTTGGAGTGTCACAACACCTACCCCCTTAGGAAAAATCTCGTCCCCGAGATTTCAGCTGATCCTTAAATAAGTGTGGATGCTCTGTCCGAAGAAAATCCTCGCTTTCCCAAGTTGCTTCACTGTCGGTGTGATTGCTCCACTGGACTTTGAAAAACTTGATGGTCTTCTGTCGGGTCCTCCTTTCAGACTCCTCTAATATTCTTACGGGACGTTCCCAATAAGTGAGGTCTGGCTGCACGTCAATGTTTTCATGGGATACTTGTTTCTCTGGGTTGCTTACACACTTCCTTAATTGAGAGACGTGGAACACGTCGTGAATGTCGGACAAGTCTTCGGGTAAGTCTAGCTGGTAGGCTACAGTGCCTCTTCGTGCCACTATGCAGAATGGTCCAATGAATCTTGGTGCTAGCTTTCCTTTAATCTTAAACCGTTGCAGTCCTTTCATAGGGGATACTCTCAGGTATACAAACTCACCGGGTTCGAAGCTGACCCTACGATGTTTCTGATCATAATAACTTTTCTGTCGACTCTGAGCGGTCTTAAGTCGGTCTCTGATTAGCCTGACCTTTTCCTCGGCTTCTCTGAGCATGTCTGGTCCGAAGATGCGGCTGTCTCCGGTCTCTGACCAATTTAACGAGGTACGACATCTTCGTCTGTATAAAGCCTCAAATGGTGCCATTTGTAGGCTGGCCTGGTAGCTATTGTTATACGCGAACTCGGCGTATGGCAGGCTTTCTTCCCAACTGGTTCCATATGTGAGGACACATGCTCTCAGCATGTCTTCTAAAATTTGGTTTACGCGTTCAGTCTGTCCATCAGTCTGTGGGTGGTATGCGGTACTGAAGGCTAGTTGGGTTCCCAGAGCCTGTTGTAAATGCTCCCAAAATCTTGAGACGAACTGAGTGCCTCTGTCGGATATTATAGTCTTCGGGACACCATGCAGACAAACTATGCGGGAAAGATAAATCCTAGCAAGACTTTGAGTGGTGTGGGTCGTCTTTACTGGAATAAAGTGTGCCACTTTGGTTAATCTATTGGTGATGACCCATATGGCATCATTCCCGTGTCGCGACCGAGGTAGTCCGACAATGAAATCCATTCCTATTTCATACCGTTTCCATTCAGGTATTTTGTTTGGTTGCAGTAGTCTGGCTGGTCTCTGATGCTCAGCTTTTATGCGTTGACATGAGTCGCAACATGCAATGAAGGTGGCTATGTCCCTCTTCATACCGTGCCACCAATATCTTTCCTGAATATCCTTATACATTTTGGTTCCTCTAGGGTGAATTGAATATGGAGTGGTGTGTGCTTCAGCTAAAATTTGCTGCTTAAGGTCTTCTATGTTTGGCACGCAGAGCCTTTCTCCGTACCATAATATTCCTTCATTGTCTATTATGAATTCCGAGGCCTTGCCCATACTCAACTTTCTTTTGATGCCTTCAATGCTGGTGTGACCGGGCTGAGCTTCTTTAATTTTCTCCACAAGGTTGGGTTGTATTTCCAAGTTTGATATGGTGCCTTCTACTACCATTATCAAGTTGAGCTTGGCAAATTCTTGTTGGAATTCGGGCCTCAAGCTGTGCAGATTGTTTTCGTCGGAGCCGGGGTTCCGACTAAGGGCATCGGACACTACATTTGCTTTCCCAGGATGGTAATGGATACCAACATCATAATCCTTTACTAACTCCAACCAACGTCGTTGCCGTAAATTTAGTTCTGGCTGCATGAAAATATATTTGAGACTTTTGTGATCCGTATATATTTCACATCGATTCCCAAGTAAGAAATGCCTCCATTCCTTGAGTGCATGAATAACTGCTGCCATTTCTAAGTCATGAGTGGGATAATTTTCCTCATGCTTGCGAAGTTGCCTTGAAGCCTAGGCGACAACTTTGCCTTCCTGCATCAACACGCATCCGAGACCCTTTCTGGACGTGTCACAATATACTTCAAAGTTCTTGTGTATGTCGGGTACAATTAATACCGGTGCTATCGTTAACTTCCGCTTTAGCTCTTGGAAACTTTTCTCGCAGGCTTCTGTCCATTCAAACTTCTTATCTTTCTTGAGCAACTGTGTCATAGGCTTGGCTATGGTGGAAAATCCTTCAATAAATCTGCGGTAATATCCTGCCATTCCCAAGAGACTCCGTATGTCTGTTACGTTGGCTGGTGACTTCCAGCCAAGTACGGCCTTCACTTTCTCTGGGTCCACTACGATACCGTCTTGGGTCAGTACGTGGCCTAGAAAGCCTACTTGTCTTAGCCAAAATTCGCACTTGCTGAACTTGGCATACAATTGGTGTTTTCCTAGCTCTCCTAGGACAATCCTGAGATGTTCTGCGTGCTCTTCTGGTGTCTTGGAGTATACCAGAATATCGTCGACGAATACCACGATGAACTTGTCCATAAACTTCATAAATACTTTGTTCATAAGGTGAACAAAATATGCTGGGGCGTTGGTTAATCCAAATGGCATATCTGTGAACTCATACAGTCCATATCTGGAGGTGAAGGCTGTTTTGGGGATATCTTCCGTTCGTACCTTCAATTGATGGTATCCTGACCTTAAGTCAATTTTTGAGAATACCTTGGCCTGAGCGAGTTGATCAAACAAATCATTTATCCTTGGCATCGGGTATTTGTTTTTGACTGTGACCATGTTAAGTGCTCGATAGTCAATACACAATCTCAGCGTTCCATCCTTCTTTTTGGCAAATAAAATTGGTGATCCCCAAGGTGAGGAGCTGGCTCGAATGTATCCTTTTTCCAGTAATTCCTTTATTTGCTTCTTCAACTCGATCAACTCGGATGGTGCCATCCTGTATGGTTTCTTGTATATGGGAGTGGTTCCTGGTGCTAGCTCAATGCAGAATTCTATTTCTCGATCTGGTGGCATGCCCGGTAGTTCTTCAGGGAATACATCTGGAAATTCACACACTACTGGAACCTTGTTTAGCTCAGAAACGTCCACCTTATTTAATCTCGGTTGCCGGGGTATTTTTCCTTCCTTGGCTGATACTCTTATTGTCTTCCCTTGGTGGTGTGTGAGGATTACGGTCCTGTTGAGACAGTCGATAAAACCCTTATTGGTGGTTAGCCAATCCATTCCTAGGATGACATCCAGTCCTTTATTTTCCAACACAATAAGATTTGCGTGAAACTCCAATCCTTCGAACTCAATGACCACATTCTGACAGTAATTCTGAGTAATTTGCTGAATCCCAGGGGACTTGATGATCATGGATTTCTCCAAAGGAAGCATCGAAAAATTATTTTGCAAAGCAAAAATTTTCAAAATGAAAGAGTGAGAAGCTCCAGAATCAAACAAAACCATTGCAGGTATTGTGTTGACAGGAAACGTACCGAGTACGATATCCGGAGCATTTTGTGCCTCCTCTTTGGTTACGTGATTCAGATGACCTTTCTTGTGCTTATTGTTGGGATTGAAATTGTTTCGCTTGGGCGCGGAATTGTTGCTGCCGTTGTTTGGCTTTGGGGTTGAATTCCTTTGCTTGGGGCACTATTTGGCATAGTGCCCTTCTTCTCCACAAGCGTAACAGGTAACGCCAGGGCGATAGGTGAATTCCTTGTCCCTTGCATGAAAATTCTTGATTGGGCGTGAGACATTGAATGAGGATTTGTGTGTCCCACCCTTTTGAAAATCTGTCTTGCTTCGGTGATTGCGAGCATGATTTATCTGGTCCCTTTTTCGCTTGCGGATGTCTTCCAGACTGCGTCTCTCATTTTCCAGAGTAATGGCTTTGTCCACCAGTGTTTTAAAATCAGGAAAAGTGTGCACGACCAGTTGGCATTTAAGTGCGTGCGTCAGACCGTCAAGGAACTTCTCCATCTTCTTGATTTCAGTCATACGCTCTTCATTGGCGTAGCGGGACAATAGAGTAAATTGACTGTTGTAATCTGACACTGTCATGTTCCTTTGTTTGAGGTCATCGAACTCTCTCTTCTTGATTTTCATAATACTCTTAGGAATGTGTGCACCACGGAAACCTTCCTTGAAATCATCCCAGGTTATGTCATTTTCATTGGGATGCATGTGCAGAAAATTCTCCCACCATGATGCGGCTGCTCCTGTGAGATAGTGCGGAGCATATAATACCTTCTCGGTGTCTGAACATTTTGCAATAATTAATTTTCTCTCCATATCTCGAAGCCAGTCCTCGGCTTCAAGAGGTTTGTCGGTGTGAGAAAATGTTTGAGGACGTGTCTTCTGTAGCTCAGATAACTTGGAATGCTGCTGATACTGTCCATGGTGATTTCCCATGTTGATGACTTGGTTCATCATTTCCCGATGTTGTTGCTGACTCTGCTCATAAAGGCGGCACATTTGTGAAAGTGCCGATTCACTGCCCTGTTGGCTTGACTGTCCCTGAGTGAACTCGTTGCTGGGTGGTGCATCATAATTTTCCTCTGGTGGAATTGGCATGGAGCGAGTCCAAGGACGAGACAATTTTCACACTGGGGATATATTTGTAAGACCCATAAGAAAAGTGGAAAGAGTCGCAAAAACAAATCCATAAATGCATAAAGCTGGCAAATAAAATTAAATAACTCAGCTTACTTAAGAAAAACAAATCGACTTGCGCATGGAGAAGGACTGCTCATTACATATCTTACACGCGGGCGGTAATTATACAATACATCACTCAGGACATGCGTACAAATTCCTGACATGTTATTTAGGCTAGTGCACTTCTCCAAATCCTACATGATGCGCAAACATGCTACTTCTCACAACCTATGTACATATCTTACAAAGCGGTACATTACATGGCGGCTAGGCGTACTCAGGCAAAAATGTTGACGACCTCCTTTGCCCTGCCGAGGGCGAGGCGTAGCGAGGTTGGGGACTCGACTTCCTCCTCGCTAATGGGCTCCATAGTGTAGTGTTGCGCAGAGTGGACGGAGCGGTTGCCAGGGGCGGAGCAACACGTACAGGAGTGGGCGCGAAGGGTGGTGCAGTGCGCGTTGAAGTGGGTGCAATGACTTGGTTGAATTCTTCGGTAGAAGGCAGGCGACGAGTAGGCGTATAAGATGCTGAGGACGAGACCAAAGTCAGTGGCGGTGCGATGGGTAGGAGCTCCCTCCTGTTGGCAGCACAGCCATGAACTGAGTCCATGCGGGTAGCTACGAAGTCGTCCACCAGGTTGTCGAAGGCTGCCTCCAGGGCCCGGAGATACTCAATGAGCATCTCAAAAGCCTCGTCTCGTTCTCCTCTGGGGCAGGAGTATGCGTAGTGACAGGTGTAAGGCACATGGCACGGAAGATAACGGTAACGACGAGTCTTCATCACGGGGAGGACATCCCTGAGACGAGCTATCGCCTCGCGGGCTGCCATCTGCATAGCATGCCTCTCCGTAGGCATGGCTCTTCCCACGAACCGGAAGCGGCGTAACTCACCACGCCCTCCCTTGAACTGCACCGCGGCCTGGTGCATGGTCAGACTGTCGTTGACTCGGTGCTGGCAGAGTGTGAAGACTGGGCGCACGGATGGCCCCATCGCGACCTGAACGATGAAAGAAAGAAGCTTGACGAACCCATCGGGCACGTTGGCGAAGGTCTGAGACTCGCAGCTGTTGTCGGCCATCTACAAAAGTAGGCAAAAATTCTGCATGGTCAGATCATAAATTTATGCTGACTGACAGAAAATGACTACAATTGCAAAAATATAAATTAGCTCTATCATACTAATAACCAATTAGCGATCGCACCTAGTGGCTTCCTACAGTCAGCCTGGCTCTGATACCAAGCTTGTCACGACCAGTTTTCCAATAAAAATATTTATTGAGAAACCAATCTTTTGAGTCCAGTATGAGAGAAATCCTCCTCACTGGTAGACAAATTCTTGATACAATAAGCCAGTAGCATAAAATATATTACAGGGTCGAACTACGGTTGCTCAACCAAATTATTACAAGCACACCAATAATTATACATAATGGCGGACATGACACAGTGGTGTGGAGGCATACTACTGACTCGAGGATAGGGCGGTGGTGGAAAAACACAGCGGGGAGAGAAATACAAGACTCTAAGTCTGTCATCTCATCGAGCGTCGAGGTGAGGCTCGATGAATTTATTTGGTAGCGGAAGCGGATATAAAACAGTGACCAAATCCAGGGTCGCACGAGACTGACTGGGACTCCTCTAGGTGTCGGACTCGCTATCAAACTCTTCATCCATGAGATCGCCTTCGTCAGCATCTGGCCAAATCAACAAGCCAGTGAGTACTTTGAAAGTACTCGCAAGACAGTTCGGACGTAAGATATAACAAATGCATGCATGGATGCGTCATGAATAATTCACCAATGTACATTCAAAAATTAGCATAACAAGGTAAGTAGAAAGGGAAACGGCGGTAGTCCGCCTGAAATCCCAACAGAGCATAAATAACTACCGACCGGGTGTCTGAAGCTACACCTCGAAAGATGAACAAATAAATATAAGGAAATGATGCCACAGTCGGGCGTCTTAGCGACACCACATAAAGGGCTTTAAAAGAAATACCACAGTCGGATGTCGGGGCGACATCACAGAAAGGGCTTTAAAAGAAATGCCATAGTCGGACGTCGGGGCGACATCACAGAAAGGGCTTGAAAAGAAATGCCACAGTCGGACGTCGGGGCGACATCACAGAAAGGGCTTGAAAAGAAATGCCACAGTCGGACGTCGGGGCGACATCATAGAAAGGGCTTGAAAAGAAATGCTACAGTCGGACGTCGGGGCGACATCACAGAAAGGGCTTGAAAAGAAAGTAAAATACAACAATGCCACAGTCGGACGTCTGAGCAACATCGCAGAAAGGGCTTTTATTCACAAGTAAATATACTCATGATAAACATTTAATCCATGAGAATAAATGGGTTAGTCCATCCACAGGAATAATCATTTAACCGGAATTAGCACTCATGCGAATCACCGGAGTCTCTGCCATCAAAACTGACATTTGATTAGGATAAGATAATACGAATTTGGACATGGAATAGATGATTTGGAGGAATATATGACCCTGCAGAGTTTGTACAAAAATTTTCCCACAGCCAATGGATTTCCGTAGTCACGAAGGACTAGTTCCGTTTACGGTATTTGGGATGAAAACACAGCTAACCAGTACACACCCATCCTACCTCTCGATGCTAGGAATCACCCTAGACATCGTCCAAGAAAAAGTTTTGAGACGGGGAGATCACAATCTCGAATAGCATGGGATCAAATTTATATACGCGCGCTCTAAGGGGTGCCCCCCTCTCGGTCCCAATCGGAAACACCCATGCCCCCTGACTGGATGACTGGCTTTAATCCAGGGCCATGGAACCATCATCACGGCCTCTCCTTTTTGGTGTGTACCAGGAAAGCGGTTTGCAACTTACTAAACCATATTCCTTGCGGAAAACATGTGGTAGTAGAGGGAAGGAAATGAGAGGAACTGGACCGATACGGTTTGACACCGAAGTCACATAGTCTGGCATAAGACTGGCATGCTACGACACTGCCATCTCACCCATCCTCATGCCAACACATGGCCATTCATACTCACATCCATCCACTTATGGATCATCGAACTCACTTACCTCATTATCGCATAAAATAACGTTCATCGATATGCTCCTCAACATGTCATGAAACTAACTAAATGCAAAACATGCCAAGACACTCATCATATCAAAAGTTCAAACATGCTTGCCTGGTTCAGAGTAGTCGGAGCCTAGTTCGGTGAAGTTCGCGGCTCCGTCACCTCCTTCGGTATCTACGGTATAAAGAAAATATATGCGCTATCGTAAATACCAAGGAGTGCACAAAAAGTATACCAAATATTTTTCAAATAAATCTGATAAAAAACTAGACAAAATTTTAAAGAGAACAGAAAAAGAATCAATCAAAAATACTTTTCTGATTAAAAGTTATAAAGGTTTTTGTCCAGGGACTCATCTGTAATGAAACAGAAGATTTCCAGGGGCTAGCTTATAAAAACAGAAAACGTTCCAGGTGAATACGCCAGCCCAGAGGGAAAGCGCATTTTGCCCGAAGGCGCTTCCAGAAAACGTTTCAATAGAGAGAGCAGAGAGGCTGACGGTGGGGTCCCACTCGTCAGGTTTAAACTTCAAAAAAAGGGGGGGGGAACGAAGCTCGTCGGCGCCCGAGAGCCGCGGTGGTCGCCGGCGGCGATCCACGGCGAGGCAGGGGGATCAGAGGGTACCTCCGTGCTCAGGGCGCCATTCCGCGTCGGTTGGTGGTGGTGGTGGTCGCCGGCGAGTACCACGTCCACGGCGAGCTTTGCTCCGGCGGACGGCGGCTCAGGTGGTCGAGGGACTCGTCGGAGAGAGCTGTGAAGATCAAATTGAAGAGGGGGTTAGGCTCCTGGTAGCTAGAGAGGGTAACGGACGGGGTTTGGGCGTCGGAGATGGCCTCACCGGAGCGAATCGTGGTGGAGGCTGAGGCAGATCGGGGCGGCCGGAGTTGGGGGAGGAGACCTCCTCGAGGACCTCCTAGTGGCCTGGCGTGGCATTGGTGAGGAGTGGGGATGATGCATGCACGAGGGTGAGCTCGGGGGCCCTTTTTATAGGCGGCCCGAGGCGGTTGCCGTGAACGGGGATCTCCGGCGAGTGATTACGGTGGTGCCGTAGATGTGCAGTGGGATTAGGGGCTTGGGCATCGTCGTTGAGGTCCACCGGTTCCGTTTAGGCGCTAATCGAGCTGGAGTTTGGTGCTTTGGGGTGAGTTCGACAGAACAGGGCGGCGTGGGCCCGTCGGCGGCAGGGAGCGCGTCTCGTGCTTGCCGGCCACGGTGGCGGTGCCACGAGCGTGCGCTGGCACGCATGAGGCCACGCGGAGAGCAAAGGGGCGATGGGCGGCGCGGAACGGCGTTGAGCCGCCGTTCTTGTCCCCTGTCGGCCTCCACGGGAGGTCCCGACGCCGCAGAAGACGCCGGCGAGGGCGGGCCAGCGTGCCACCGACGCCAGGAAGGCTCCATGCACGTGTGTGAAGCTCTGGACAAGAGGGAGGGGCTGCGAGGAATGTGCCAAGTGCACTGTGAACGCGTGAGTGAAGCTGACGAACGCAAAATGACACTGAAGTCTGAATTTTCTGAATTTTGAACAGCAACAGTGCCTGCAAGGTGTTCGACAGAATGAATTTGGCCTCTGGTGATTTTTCCTTGAGCTGATTTTTGGTGGAGTGGCTTCTCATTGCTCAAGTAGGCTGCCTGAATTTTGGTGGAATTTTTGGAGGAGTGTAGATATGAATTTCATCAAATTTGGCAAATCTGGTCCAAACTTGCAGAGACTGAATTTTGAAAAATTGAAAAGAGGAGGAGTGGATCAAGATGGTTCTGGGTTGTGGGTACAATGGACTATCCAGGAGAGTTGGTTTGAGGTCAAAACTCAAATGCAAAAGGGTACTTGCTTTGAAAATCACTCAGGCTCCAAATAATTTTCAGAATTGATTTGAGAGGAAAAATAATTAGAATAAAATCCAAAACTTGTTTGGATTAGTTGGGACAGAGAACTTAGGTTGATCACAAGGTGTAGGGGAGGTTTTGGAGGGGTTTTACCACATGGCAAAATGCCAAGTCATGGGTGGTTCCAAGATATGAAAATCCCAAGTTTTTCATAGAGTTTCAGTTTAAAAGAAAAAGATTAAACTCCCAAAATAAATTTGAGAGGGAACCAACAGAGAAGAAGTTTCAAAAGATTCAAACACCAATGTTTAAAAAAAATTTAAAATCCTTGCCAAAGCAAAGGAAGCTTTTAAGAGGAAGGTTTTTTTTTCTGAAAGAAAAAAAAATTAAATGGCCTCTTTTCAAACAAAACCACAAAGTTTTTGATAAAGACCAAATTAAAATTTTGGAGTGTCACAATGATCATGTTTATCTATGAGCATATTTGAATCTCCTCTGAATTCTTTTATGTATGATTAAGTTATCTGTGCAAGTCTCTTCGAATTATCAGTTTGGTTTGGCCTACTAGATTGATCTTTCTTGCAATGGGAGAAGTGCTTAGCTTTGGGTTCTATGTTGCGGTGTCCTTACCCAGTGACAATAGGGGTTGCAAGGCACGTATTTTATTGTTGCCATCGAGGATAAAAAGATGGGGTTTATATCATATTGCATGAGTTTATCCCACTACATCATGTCATCTTTCTTAATGTGTTACTTTGTTCTTATGAACTTAATACTCTAGATGCATGCTGGATAGCGGTCGATGTGTGGAGTAATAGTAGTAGATGCAGGCAGGAGTCGGTCTACTTGTTGCGGACGTGATGCCTATATACATGATCATGCCTAGATAATCTCATAATTATTCGCTTTTCTATCAATTGCTCGACAGTAATTTGTTCACCCACCATAATACTGATGCTATATTGAGAGAAGCCACTAGTGAAACCTATGGCCCCCGGGTCTATGTTTTATCATATAAGCTTTCAATCTACTTTTATTTGCATCTTTACTTTTCAATCTATATTATAAAATACCAAAAATATATTTATCTTATCATACTATCTCTATCAGATCTCACGTTTGCAAGTGGCCATTAAGGGATTGACAATCCCTTTATTGGGTTGGTTGCGAGTTCTTTGTTTGTTTGTGTAGGTGCGTGGGACTTTTGAGGAACCTCCTACTGGATTGATACCTTGGTTCTCAAAAACTAAGGGAAATACTTACGCTACTATTGTTGCATCACCCTTTCCTCTTCAAGGAAAACCAATACAAGCTCAAGACGTAGCAAGAAGGATTTCTGGCGCCACTGCCGGGGAGGTCTTCGCTCAAGTCAAGACATACCAAGTACCCATCACAAACTCATCTCCCTCGCATTTACATTATTTCCCTTTTGCCTCTCGTTTTCCTCTCCCTCACTTCACCCTTGCCGTTTTATTCGCTCTCTCTTTCTCAATCGTCCTCTCTCTCTCTCGCTTGTCTTTTTGTGTGCCTGTTTATCCTTATGGCTTTGCCCAAGAGTAACGACATCCTTCTTAGAAGGTTGGAAGAGATTGAATCAAACATCAGAAGTTTTATGACTTTACAATTTGAGAACAATAATTTCTTCAGAAAAGAGCCTAAAGAACAAAAAGGTTTTTTGGGGTTGATGAACAAGGAGCTTGATGATATGTCTAAGGAATTTTATGGTTTGAACTCTCAAATTACCCGGCTTGAAACTTCTATAGCCCAAATTTTTGATAAGCAAGCTACCTTAGTCAATAAGATGGCCGCCAAACCAGAAAAATTAGGTGAAAATAATGATGAAGATCTTAAAGTTATTGATGTGACCCCTATTAGATCTTTGTTTTGCAATATGAATCTTAATAATAATGGGACTGGAGATGAGTCAACTTTAGTTAGAAGGCGTCCCAATAATTCGGAGTTTTTAGATCTTGATGCTAAATTTGGTAAAAGTGGGATTGGGGAGGTCATGAATTTAAATAGCATTGAACCCACTATATTGGATTTCAAGGAATTTGATTATGATAATTGTTCTTTAGAAGGTTGTATTTCCTTGTTGCAATCCGTTCTTAATTCTCCTCATGCTTATAGTCAAAATAAAGCTTTTACCAAACATATCGTTGATTCCTTGATGCAAAACTTAATGATCAGTGGGAACCTACTATAAAATATTAAAATTAAAGATCATGAGTGTTATGCTTTATGTGATTTGGGTGCTAGTGTTTCCACGATTCCGAAAACTTTATGTGATATTCTAGGTTTCCATGATCTTGATGATTGCTCTTTAAATTTGCACCTTGCGGATTGAACCATTAAAAAGCCAATGGGAAGGATCAATGATGTTCTCATTGTTGAAAATAGAAATTTGGTGCCCATAGATTTTATCGTTCTTGATATTGATTGCAATCTTTCTTGCCCTATTATTCTTGTTAGACCTTTCCTTAGAACGATTGGCACGATTATTGATATGATGGAAGGGAATATTAGATTCCAATTTCCATTAAGGAAGGGCATGGATCACTTTCCAAGAATGAAAATTAAATTACCTTATGAATCTATCATGCGGGCTACTTATGAATTGAGTGCCAAGGATGGCACGACTTAGATCTATCCTCGCTTTTATGCCTAGCTAGGGGCGTTAAACGACAGCGCTAGTTGGGAGGCAACCCAATTTTCTTTGTGTTTTTTGTTTTTGTTTCTTTTTAGTAATAAATTTCTCATCTACGTTCTGTTTAGATGTGTTTTTATATTTTAATTAGTGTTTGTGCCAAGTAGAACCTATAGGATAACCTACGGTGATAGTTAATTTGATTCTGCTAAAAAACAGAAACTTTGCATGCACGAAATTAGTTTTGTTAAATCACATCAACGTGATTTTGCGTTGACTCTTTTTTCTGTAGATCAATAGACAAATTGTACAGGACTTCCTATATTGGTAGGATTTTTAGAGTTCCGGAAGTTTGCGTTAGTTACATATTGCTACAGACTATTCTGTTTTTGACAGATTCTGTTTTTCGTGTGTTGTTTGCTTATTTTGATGCATCTATGGCTACTATTAAGTGGTACGAACCATAGAGAACTTGAAATATAGTAGGTTTAACACCAATATAAATAAAGAATGAGTTCATTACAGTACCTCATGTGGTGGTTTTGCTTTCTTTCACTAACGGAGCTTATGAGATTTCCTGTTAAGTTTTGTGTTGTGAAAATTTCAAGTTTTGGGTAAAGATTTGATGGACTATGGAATAAGAAGTGGCAAAAGCCTAAGCTTCGGGGTGCCCACGGGACCCCAAGATATTCAAGAATAGCCAAAATCATAAGCTTGGGGATGCCCCCGGAAGGCATCCCCTCTTTCGTGTTCGTTCATCGGTAACTTTACTTGGAGCTATATTTTTATTCGCCACATGATATGTGTTTCGCTTGGTTCGTCGTGTATGATATTAGTATTTGCTTTTTAGTTTTCCACAATCATCCTTGCTGTACACACCTTTTGTGAGAAGCCCACTTGATTTAAATTTATTAGAATACTCTACGTGCTTCACTTATATCCTTTGAGCTAGATAGTTTTTGCTCTAGTGCTACACTTTTATCTTTTAGAGCATGGAGGTGGCTTAATTTTGTAGAAATTTCTAGTCTCTCATGCTTCACTTATATTATTTTGAGAGACTCTTAGAACAGCATGGTATTTGCTATGGTTATAAAATTGGTCCTAGAATGGTAGGCATCCAAGTTGGGTATAATAAAAACTATCATAGAAAGTGAATTGGATGCTATGATCAATTTGATACTTGATAATTGTTTTGAGATATGGAGGTAGTGATATTAGAGTCATGCTAGTTGGGTGATTATGAATTTAAAGAATGCTTGTGTTGAAGTTTGTGATTCCCGTAGCATGCACGTACGGTGAACCGCTTTGCGATGAAGTTGGAGCACAATTTTATTTATTGATTGTCTTCCTTATGAGTGGCGGCCGGGGACGAGCAATGGTCTTTTCCTACCAATCTATCCCCTAGGAGCATGCGCGTAATACTTTGTTTTTGATGACTTGTAGATTTTTGCAATATGTATATGAGTTCTTTTGACTAATGTTGAGTCCATGGATTATACGCACTCTCAACCTACCACCATGGCTAGCCTCTCTTGTGCTGCGCAACTTTCGCTGGTACCATACACCCACCATATACCTTCCTCACAACAGCCACCATACCTACCTATTATGGCATTTCCATCGCCATTCCGAGATATATTTCCATGCAACTTTCCACCATTCCGTTTATATGACATGCATCATCATTGTCATATTGCTCTTTGCATGATCATGTAGTTGATATCATAATTGTGGCAAGGACACCTTCATAATTTTCATACATGTCACTCTTGATTCATTTCATATCCCGGTACACTGCCGGAGGCATTCATATAGAGTCATATCTTGTTTTAAGTTTTGAGTTGTAATTCTTGAGTTGTAATTCTTGAGTCATTATTAGAGCATTGTCCCAGTGAGGAAAGGATGATGGGGACTATGATTCCCCCACAAGTTGGGATGAGACTTCGGACTTTACGAAAGAAAAAAAGAGAAAGGACAAAAGAAAAAAAAAGAGAAAGGCTGAAAGAAAAAAAAGGAAAAAAAGATTGAAAAGAAAAAAAAGAGAAAAAATAGAATAAAAAAATGAGAGAAAAGAGAGAAGGGACAATGCTACTATCCTTTTACCACACTTGTGCTTCAAAGTAGCACCATGATCTTCATGATAGAGAGTCTCCTATGTTGTCACTTTCATATACTAGTGAGAATTTTTCATTATAGAACTTGGCTTGTATATTCCAATGATGGGCTTCCTCAATATGCCCTAGGTCTTCGTGAGTAAGCGAGTTGGATGCACACCCACTTAGTTTATTTTGTTGAGCTTTCATACATTTATAGCTCTAGTGCATCCGTTGCATGGCAATCCCTACTCACTCACATTGATATCTATTAATGGGCATCTCGATACCCCGTTGATAGGCCTAGTTGATGTGAGACTATCTTCTCCCTTTTTGTCTTCTCCACAACCACCATTCTATTCCACATATAGTGCTATGTCCATGGCTCACGCTCATGTATTGCGTGAAAGTTGAAAAAGTTTGAGATTACTAAAGTATGAAATAATTGCTTGGCTTGTCATCGGGGTTGTGCATGATTAAATACTTTGTGTGATGAAGATAGAGGAACAGCCAGACTATATGATTTTGTAGGGATAACTTTCTTTAGCCATGTTATTTTGAGAAGACATGATTGCTTTGATTATTATGCTTGAAGTATTACTATTTCTTATGTCAATATGAACTTTTATTTTGAATCATTTGGATCTGAACATTCATGCCACAATAAAGAAAATTACATTGAGAATTATGCTAGGTAGCATTCCAAATGGAATTAAGCTTGGGGATGCTTGATACGTCTCCAACGTATCTATAATTTTTGATTGTTCCATGCTATTATATTACCCCTTTTGGATGTTTATGGGCTTTATTTTACACATTTATAACATTTTTGGGACTAACCTACTAACCGGAGGCCCAGGCTGTATTACTGTTTTTTTCCTATTTCAGTATTTCGAAGAAAAGGAATATCAAACAGAGTCCAAATGGAATGAAACCTTCGGGAGGGTGATTTTTGGAACGAACATGATCCAGAGGACTTGGAGTGCAAGTCAAGAAGCAGACGAGGTGGCCACGAGGTTGGAGGGCGGGCACGCCCCCTATCTCGTGGGCCCCTTGGGCAGCCACCGACCTACTTATTCCTCTTATATATAGCCACGTACCCCGAAAACATTCAGGGAGCAAACGAAAAACAATTTCCACTGACCTAACCTTCTGTATCCGCGAGATCCCATCTTGGAGCCTTCGCCGGCGCTCCGCCGGAGGGGGAATCGACCATGGAGGGCTTCTACATCAACACCATAGACCCTCCGATGAGTTGTGAGTAGTTTACCACATCGACACGCTCCCCGTCCATGGGGCGATGCACTTCTGTGCGTGCGTCCGCGGCATCCTCCTGCGACAACCGTCGACCCAGTATCAGTCGACCCCTGTGTCGTCCTTCCTCCCTGTCTCCTGCCGGCGCAAGCGCTCCGGTCGGTCGAGGCTTCAGCGTGGGTGAGGCACGCGGTAGCTCGCCAGTCGGCCACTCTCCAAGTCGTGGCGATCGAGCCCGACGAATCTCTCTACGACCTGTTCGACTGGCTCCGTGGAGACTACATCTGAGTGCGACAACAGTGATCCAGCGGCGGAGGTTCTGGTGGTCAATGGACCACGTAGTGCTCCCAGTTTTCCATGCACCGACAGAGTTGATGGCGGAGGCGATCCGGCGCATGCCCACGAAGAATATCAGCCCGAGCCCCTCACGTCGCTGCAAAGGGAAGAGCTTCGCCGCCGGAACATGGATGCGCTGCATACTCCTATCGTTGGAGAAACCCCTAAGGCTCGTGCCTTAGAGGACGTGCATTGGGCCAACTTGGCTGAGCGGACTCAACTTGAGAACCTCTAGCGAGCACTCGACGCGCGTGCGCGGTAATGGGTCCGAGACTCCAGTCGACGTCAACTCTTTCCACCACCGACTCAGGTATATCGAACTCCGATTCAGAATCTAGCAGCTGTAGCCCGTATAGCAGAGTCGATTCAACCCTCCCAGTCAGAGGCTGGCAGAGGCTTGCTACAGATCAGAGATTTACTCCGGGCAGCAGAAGATCAAAATTCAGTTGTATCGCAGTCGCGGAATAGGATTCACAGCAGATCCGTCGCTGCGAATACAGCCCAGTCGGCCTATAGCCCAAGATCGCCCCCGAGGTGTGGGGGACGTGGAGGCCGGTGTGATCAGTATGATGACCTATTCGATCATGATGATCGCCGTCGAGTGCCCACTCCTCCCCCAAGGGGTGGGTCGTACGCTCCTTGATAGCAAGATGACAGACGCCAGCACAGTGTTGGACGAAGAGTTCCAGTCGACCCCAGAGAACCAGGCTTTGATGCGAGATCCATTATCGTTCAAGGTTTGGTCGACCAGAACAGAGCTCACCGAGAAGGCCATGACAGAGATGTGCCCACCAGCAACAGAGTTCATGTCTCAGGACCAGAGTGTTTTAGCAGAGCCATCAGGGCCACGGTGATTCCTCCCAACTTCAGGTTGGCGACTGGAGTCAGTAAGTTCACTGGTGAGTCCAAGCCCGATACTTAGCTTGAGGATTACCGAGTGGCTGTTCAGATTGGCGGCGGCAATGATGAGGTGGCCATGAAACACCTATCTCTTATGTTGGAGGGCTCGTCCAGAGCATGGTTGAATCAGTTGGCACCTAGCAGCATTTACACTTGGGAAGATCTTGCCCGAGTGTTTGTCAGAACATTTGAAGGAACTTGCAAGCGACCAGCAGGGTTGACAGAGCTGCAGGTTTGTGTGCAAAAGTCGAATGAGACTCTGAGGGATTACATCCAGAGGTGGATCACGTTGCATCACACGATGGAGATTGTATCTGATCACCAGGTAGTCTGTGCCTTCAAGGAAGGTGTTAAGAACAGAGAGCTAAGTTTGAAATTCGGTCGGACCGGAGACATGACCCTGAGTCGAATGATGGAGATTGCCACCAAGTATGCCAATGGTGAAGAGGAGGATCGGCTCCGGAGTGGCAAGTACAAGCCAGCCGCTCATGAAACCGGAGGAGGAAACTCCAGTCGGAAGTAGAAGCAGAAAGCCGAGCCAACAGCTCCTGGAGAAGCCTTAGCCGTGACTCAAGGAAAGTTTAAAGGGAAGCCCAAAGGGTCTTGGAACCCTAAGAAGGTGAAGGACAAGGAAGGAAATGACGTGATGGATTTGCCGTGCCACATCCACACAAAGAAAGATGAGGAGGGTAAATTCATTTACCCAAAACTTACCACTCGACAGTGTCGGCTCTTGATCCAGCAGTTCCAGGGGAAACAACCCAAAGATAAGGAAAAGGAGTCAGACAAAGTTGAGGACAAAGAAGATAGTGATGATGGATACCCACAGGTCAATTCCACCTTGATGATTTTTGCTGATGTTGAAAGCAAAAGTCGATTGAAAGTTATCAATCGTGAGGTGAATATGGTTGCTTCGACTACTCCCAGTTATCTGAAATGGTCTCAGACTGCCATCACATTCGACCAGTCTGATCACCCGACACACATTGCCACCCCTGGGAGGCAAGATTTTGTGGTCGACCCAGTCATCGAAGGCACTCGAATGACTAAAGTCTTGATGGATGGTGGCAGTGGCCTGAACATATTGTATGCGGAGACGCTGAAGGGGATGGGCATTCCGATGTCCAGACTCAGTACCAGCAACATGAGTTTCCATGGAGTCATTCCTGGGAAGAAGGCTGAGTCACTCGGCCAAATTGCTCTTGATGTGGTTTTCGGGGATTCAAAGCATTACCGCAAAGAAAAGTTGACATTTGAAGTTGTGGATTTCCAGAGTGGTTATCACGCTATTTTAGGCAGGCCAGCTTATGCACGCTTCATGGCTTGACCATGTTATGTGTACCTCAAATTGAAGATGCTTGGTACCAAAGGTGTGATCACCATCACTGGCAATCGGAAAAAGGTAGAAGAGTGCTTTTAGAAGGGCTCAAAGATCGTTGATGCTCAGATGGCAGTGGTAGAGCTGCAGGAATACCAGAAAACTACAGATCTGAGTGATTTGTTGCGAGCCAAGAAGCCCGCTAGAGAGTCAGCGTTTCAGTCGTCCGGTCAGATAAAGTTGGTTCACATTCACCCGACCGACCCCAGTGCTGCTCCGACTCATATCTCCACATCACTCGACTCCAAATAGGAAGAAGCACTCATCTAGTTCCTCCGTGAGAACTGGGACATCTTCGCATGGAAGCCTGCTGACATGCCGGTTGTTCCCAGGGGGCTGGCAGAGCGTCGTCTACGAGTCGACTCAAAGGTGAAACATGTTAAAGAACATCTTTGACGGTCTGTCGTCCAGAAGAGAAAGGCCAATGGCGAGGAGGTGGCTCGGCTCTTAGCAGCAGAGTTTATTCGAGACATTTACCACTCCCAGTGGCTCGCCAATGTTGTCATGGTCCCCAAGAAGGACAAGTCACTTTCAAACATATCAATCGGGCCTGCCCGAAAGATCATTTTCCTCTCCCCCGCATCGACCAAATAGTTGACTCAACTGCGGGATGTGAGCACCTGTCTTTTTTAGACGCTTATTTCGGTTAGCATCAGATCCATCTGTATGGACCCGACGAGATTAGAACAGCTTTCATCACTCCATTCAGGTGCTTCTGCTATGTCACCATGCCATTCGGCCTTAGAAATGTCGGAGCCACATTCATGAGGATGATTCAGAAGTGTTTGCTCACTCAAATCAGTCGGAATGTGGAAGCGTACATGGATGATATTGTGGTCAAATCACGGAAGGGTTCCGACCTATTGACTGACCTCGCTGAAACATTTGCCAATCTCAGGAGGTATGATATCAAGCTTAATCCATCAAAGTGCACATTCGGAGTTCCTGGCGGAAAGTTACTCGGTTTTCTCGTTTCCGACCGAGGAATCGACGCCAACCCAGAAAAAGTTGGTACTATACTCCGAATGAAGCGCCCTATGCGTGTGCACGATGTCCATAAGCTTACTGGATGCTTGGCCGCTTTAAGTCGATTCATCTCTCGTCTCGGTGAAAAGGCATTGCCTCTTTACCGACTGATGAAGAAGTCAGACAAGTTCGAGTGGACTCCAGAAGCTGATGCAGCATTTGCAGAGCTAAAAGCTCTGCTCTCCACCCAGCCGGTGCTTGCTGCCCAATCAACGAAGAGCCTTTGTTGCTTTACATTGCAGCCACTGGACAAGTTGTCAGTACAGTACTTACGGTCGAGCGGGAAGAAGAAGGAAAAGCCTTCAAAGTTCAGCGCCCAGTATATTATCTTTCTGAAGTATTGACCCCATCAAAGCAAAGATACCCTCATTATGAGAAGCTTGTATATGGGATTTATATGACCACGAAGAAGGTTTCTCATTACTTCTCCGACCATTCCATTACAGTCGTCAGCGACGTCCCATTGTTAGAGATTCTGCACAACAGAGATGCAACTGGTCGAGTGGCGAAATGGGTGATTGCACTCCTTCCCTTTGATATCAAGTTTGAGGCAAAGAAAGCCATCAAGTCCGAAGCAGTAGTAGATTTCATCGCCGAGTGGATTGAACAGAAGCTACCGACTCAAGTTCACTCGGAGCACTGGACCATGTTCTTTGATGGTTCTAAGATGCTGAATGGTTCCGGTGCTGGGGTAGTGTTGGTTTCCCCCTGAGGAGATAAGCTCAGATATGTGCTCCAGATCCACTTTGATTCCTCCAACAATGAAGCCGAATACGAAGCACTTTTGAATGGGTTGCGTATGGACATTTCACTCGGCGTCCGTCGCCTCATGCTCTATGGTGACTCAGATTTGGTGGTTAATCAGGTGATAAAGGAGTGGGACGTCAGAAGTCCAGCCATGACTAGTTACTGCAATGCAGTGAGAAAGCTAGAGAAGAAATTCGAGGGGTTAGAGCTCCATCATATACCCCAACTGAAAAATCAAGCGGCTGATGATTTGTCAAAGATAGGTTCCAAAAGAGAAGCCATTCCCAATAATGTGTTTTTGGAACACATCCATACACCATCAGTTCAAGAAGATCCTTTCGCCGAAGAAGCTCCACAGCCAAAAAGTGTCACGGATCCGACTGAAGTTGAAGTTCTAGCTGTGGTCGACCTGATCATGGAAGTTTTGGTCATCACTCCCGACTGGATAGAGCCGTACATTGTGTATATCCTAAGGAAAGAGCTCCCAGAAAACGAAGAAGAGGCTCGACAGATCGTCCGTCGGTCCAAAGCCTTTACCGTGATAAAGGGACAGTTGTACAGAGAAAGCGCGACTAGAGTCGGTCAGAAATGTATAACACCAGAAGAAGGTCGGATAATCCTTGACGATATCCACTCAGGGACCTGTGGTCACCATGCATCCTCTCAGACCATTGTGGCTAAAGCATACCGAGCGGGATTTTACCGGCCAAGAGCAAATGAAATGGCAAAGGAAATAGTCGACAAGTGTGAAGGGTGTCGGTTCTATTCCAATCTATCGGACAAACCCGCCTCAGCCTTGAAGACCATTCCACTCGTCTGGCCCTTCGCTGTTTGGGGTTGGATATGGTTGGACCACTGAGAACTGGCAGGAGCAGCTTCACCCATGTACTGGTAGCAGTCGACAAGTTTACTAAGTGGATTGAAGCTAAACCTATCAAGAACCTTGATGCCGGCACCGCTATCAGCTTCATCAGAGAGTTAGTGTTCAGATGTGGAGTGCCGCACAACATCATCACTGATAATGGGTCAAACTTCGATTCTGATGAATTCAGAGCCTTTTGCACCTCTCAAGGCACACGAGTCGACTACACTTCAGTCGCTCACCCCCAGTCGAATGGACAAGCTGAACGAGCCAATGGTCTGATTCTCAACGGATTGAAACCCCGAATGATGCGCGATCTCAAACATGCAGCAGGCGCTTGGGTCGACGAACTTCCGTCAGTTCTTTGGGGATTAAGGACCACTCCTAATCGGTCGACTGGGAGAACTCCATTCTTCCTGGTTTATGGAGCTGAAGCAGTCCTGTCGAGTGACCTGCTTCACAATGCACCTCGAGTCGAGCTCTACACTAAAGATGAAGCAGAGCAAGCCCGAGAGGATGCAGTCGACCTTCTGGAAGACGAAAGAGAGATGGCCATGATCCGCTCGACTATCTATCAGCAGGACTTGCATTAATTCCATGCAAGAAACATGAAGAGTCGAGCCTTCCAAGAAGGAGATTTGGTTCTCCGAGTGGATCAGCAGAAGCCACACAAGCTTGCTCCTACTCGAGAAGGTCCCTTTATCGTCACCAAAGTCCTCCACAATGGAGCGTACCGTCTTTACAATGTCGATCGCCAGATTGACGAGCCACGAGCTTGGAACGCGGAGCTACTCCGCCCCTTTTATACTTAAGTATTCACTCGGATGAGATGTAATAAAAGTACTTCTGTAGTTTGTTTTTCGAAGATAAGAGTGTTATAATTTTGTCAGTGATTGTTGTTACTTTTGTTTACGTGAGAAATCCCCCAGTGGGTGGCTTAGCTGCGAATCCGTTTCACCTAAGTTTGTAAAAAAAATCCCTGCCGAGTGGTGAGCCAGCCTCCCACTCGGGGGCTTAGCTGCGATTCCGTTTCGCGTAAGTTTAAGAAAAATCCTACCGAGTGGCGAGCCAGCCTCCCACTCGGGGGCTTAGCTGCGAATACGTTTCGCCTAAGTTTAAGAAAAATCCTACCGAGTGGCGAGCCAGCCTCCCACTCGGAGGCTTAGCTGCAGTCCAAGTACTCTCCTAAGTGTTTAAAATCCTACCGACTGGCGAACCAGCCTCCCACTCGGAGGCTTAGCTGCAGTCCAAGTACTCGCCTAAGTGTTTGAAATCCTACTGAGTCGCGAGCTAGTCTCTCACTCGGAGGCTTAGCTGCAGTCCAGTACTCGCCTAAGTATTTAATACAATGTGTGCTCTGCAAGGACGGCAAGGTGAAGGTCAACTGCTACCTTCTCCTTCCGAGCTACGCCACAAATACAATGTGCGCTCTGCAAGAAGGACGAGGTGCAGGTCGACTGCTACCGTCTCCTTATGAGCTATGCCACAAATACAATGTGCGCTCTGCAAGGACAACGAGGTGCAGGTCGACTGCTACCTTCTCTTTCGGAGCCACGCCACAAAAAATCCTACCAAGTGGAGAGCAAACCTCCCACTCGGGGGCTTAGCTGCAGTCCAGTACTCGCCCAAGTATCTGAAAATCCTACCGAGTGGAGAGCAAACCTCCCACTCATGGGCTTAGCTGCAGTCCAAGTACTCGCCTAAGTATCTGAAAATCCTACCGAGTGGAGAGCAAACCTCCCACTCGGGGGCTTAGCTGCAGTCTAATACTCGCCTAAGTATCTGAAAACCCTACCGAGTGGAGAGCAAACCTCCCACTCGGGGGCTTAGCTACGGTCCAGTGCTCGCCTAAGTATTTGAAAATCCCACCGACTGGAGAGCAATCCTCCCACTCGGGGGCTTAGCTGCAGCCCAGTGCTCGCCTAAGTACTTAATCTATTCCGCTCTGCAAGGATGACGAGGTGCAGGTCGACTGCTACCTTCTCCTTCTGAGCTACGCCACAAATACTATGTGCATTCCATTATGATCCATAGGGAAGCAGGTCGACCGCCATCTGTGCTCCATCCCTACCTGCAAAGGCGGTGAAGTGCAGGTCGACTGGACATTCCACCTCAGAGCTGCATATCAGGCGTTAAAGTATATTCCGAGTGAAATACAAAGTTTGCTCGAAGGCAAGTGCAAGCATATTTAATGATAAACGAAGTCCAGATAATGTCTTATGGATTCGAAAGTGCTCAGGCGTCAAGCCTGTGAAAGTTTATCAGTTACAAAACCACTCGGCATTCCGAGGCAAATTTAAGACAAAGCATAGAAGTTTTTTACTCCTCAGGTGGAGGACTGGAGGGCGCGACGAACTGGTCCAGGTTGATTCCGTCAGCAATCCGAGTGGCAGCAGCAATGAAGGTCTCCATGAAAGATTGAAAGTCATGCTTCTTGGTATTGGCCACCCTGATGGATGCCAGCTTGTCCTCTCGCGCATCCTTGTAGTGAACACGTACCAGGGACAGAGCAACATCAGTACCACACCTGGCGGAAGACTTCTTCCATTCCTGCACTCGACCTGGAACGTCATTCAATCGAGTCATTAAAGACTCGAGGTCATTTTGAAGCGTCTCTCTTGGCCAGAGTGTCGTGTCGATCTGCGACACCGCAACCTTCAGTCGAGCAAGGTAGTCAACCACACCAGCAACGCAAGACTCCCGTCGGAACACGTTCATAGCAGCCTCGTCCATCACAGGAGAGTTAATGGGGTCCAAGCTTGGCTCCAGTCGACTGGTCTCCTCCTCGAAGTTTTGACAGAATTCTGTAAGCATAGTTTGAAGTTAAGCCAACAGTTCTACGACGAGTCGATGATAACAAGTCAGTCGGATCGAAAAGATTACCTTCAAGCATGAGGAATAACTTCTTGGCGAGCCCTTCCAGATAAGACTCCAGATCGTTCTCCTTCCCCATCAGTTCACTAGCCTTGTCACTCAGAGCTATCTTGTCATTCTTTAGACGGCTGACCTCCTTGTTGGTCGCGTCGAGAGTAGCCTTCAGATTGGTATTCTACTCTTCGAGTTTGCCGACTGAAGCCAACTTTTCTTCTGCGAGCTTTGTCTTGTCTGAAGCCGCTTTCTGCGCCTTGGCGAGGTAAAGGTCCTTCTTCTTCAGAGCGTCCTTCAGTTTATCTGCGAAGTGACAATGAGATCAGAATCAGGAATGGACAAAAAAAATAAAAATAAAGGCAGTCGTCAAGATTCTCACCAAACATACCTTTTGCTTCCTCCTTCTCCTTCCTGAAGTTCTCCTGGACAAGCTTCAAGTCAAGTTCGAGCTGGATATGTTTGTTCTCCAATTCAGTATAGCGAGCCACAAGCTCACAAGATTTTGGCGAAAGTACAGTCGACAGACATCAAAGATAGGTCACTTCCGAGTGACTAAGAGAAAAAATCGTAGCATTTCTAAGACTACAGCCGAATCAAAACATTAAACAGTAGTCTCGGGGACTACACCCAGTGGGTGCACTCTGCGTGCCCCCACTGGTTCTACCGACTCAGTTCGATCAGTCGACCGAAAAAGATAAAAAGGTTATGATCCTAAACCATAGCTAACTGCTAGTAGTCAGCAACAGTGTCATCACGATCAAAAAAAAGAGAGATGTTCTTCAGACCTTAGTCGACTGCCAGCAGTCGACCATCGTCTCGGGGACTACACCCAGTGGGTGCACTCAGCGTGCCCCCACTGGTTCCAATATTCCATTCGAAGTATAAAGACTACAGTCGACTGCCTGCAGTCCACCATAGTTTCGGGGACTACACCCAGTGGGTGCACTCAGCGTGCCCCCACCAACATAAAAATTCAATCGACACACCCAGTGGGTGTACAGATGCAAAGATCTTCAGAAAGAAGAGTTTTTCAGGTACCATATCCTAACAGAACAAGCGGTGATCAACTAACCTGAACATTGCTCTGAAGAGCTGAGCTTGCATCATAAGCTGCTTGGCTGGCGTCCCGGATCGCCTTCACTTGCTCCATCATGACCCCCGCCTGGCGTATAGCCTCCTTAGCAGCACCCGCTTGGTTGTCTTGGACGTGGTGTGTGGCGAAAAGAGAAGGTGGGTTCGCAGTCGATGATGAAGGTCGAGCACTCGTCAGAGGCACAGCAAAGGACACTGAAGTTTGAGTGACGTTGCCTCCCTCCTGAACCAACGTCTCAGGTGCTGACGCAACTTGAGCAGTCTTGCCAGAAGGCGCCTTCTTATTTCTCCTCGGCCTCAGCGGCGCCTCATCGTCATCATCAGGGAGATCAATGACATGAGGTGGGGCTACAGTAAAGATTCAAAGTCAAAAATGAAGATCCAGTCGACCAAAAGCGAAACTACAGAGATCATACCAAGGTTGGAGGTGGCATCATCTTTCCATTTCTTGGTCTTCATTCTTGACTGAGGTCTCAGAGGTAGCAGCACTGCGGATTTTAGAAATCAGTCGGTCATCCAACGAGTCGACCAAGAGTGTATCCATGTTAAACAAGAAAACACAACTTCTTATGATTACCCGGAAATGGTGGGAATCACCATCCTCATCTTGGACAGGGCCTTCGTTGGCTTTGATGATGCCGCTCGGGGTTGCTTTGGCGCTTTTCGTCGACTGCCCGACAGGCGCGGTAACCTTGCCACACTCAACCGCGGGATCATGGGCGAGCTTGGATCGCCTTTCCGTGTGAGGAGGGTCGACTTCCTCCTCCTCTTCCTCCTCCTCCTCTTCACCAGAGCCGTCGTCTTCTTCATCCTCCGCACCATCAGATTGCCACTCCTCCTGACTTTCACCTCCGCTCCCCTCCTCCTCCTTGATCTGTTCTTGTGCCTCGTTGGGCATCGAGTACATCTCGGTAGTAATCTGGAAGACAACAAACAAGACAAAAGTCATTCGACCGATGTTAAGCAAATAGGATGGAGAAAGCAGGATCATGGTAAAAGATACAAGATTGGACCTTGTATACTTCATATGACTGGTCGAGTGGAGGAATCCTCCTAGCTCCTCGAGGGTTATCCTTGTTCGCTGTGATGGCAGTCATCCACCTCTCCAGCGTCGCATCATCGACCTCCTCCGGGTGGATCCAAGTGGTGTCTTCAGTGCCAGAATACATCCACATCGGATGGTCTCGATATTGAGGCGGTTGGATGCGTCGTCGGAGGAAGACCTCCAAGAGATCCATGCCGGTCACCCCGTCACAGATAAGCTGGACTACACGCTCGACCAACACCTTAACCTGCGCCTTCTCCTCCGGGACCACCTTCAAAGAGGACGGCTTGCTTGCTCGGTCCATGGAAAAAGGAGGGAGTCCAGTCGACTGCCCTGGCGTCGGATAGTCTTGGCAGTAGAACCAGGTTGACTGCCACCCTTGGACCGACTCGAGAAGGACCATGGCTGGAAAGGCACTTTTTCCCCTCATTTGAACCCCAAGACCCCCACACATCTGAATCACTTGGGTTTTCTCGTCACTCGGATAGGCCTTTTTCATTGTCTGAGAGCGACAAGTGAAAATGTGTTTGAAAAGGCCCCAATGAGGCCGACAACCCAAGAAATTCTCACACAAGGACACGAAAGCAGCGAGATACATGATGGAATTGGGTGTGAATTGGTGGATTTGTGCCCCAAAGAAGTTCAGAAATCCCCGAAAGAAAGGGTGGGGCGGCAAACAAAACCCGCGGTCAACATGGGTGGCCAAGAGGACACACTCACCCTCCTGAGGCTACGGCTGCCACTCCTTCCCAGGGAGCCTCGCTGATCCATGGGGGATCAGTCCATCATTGGCCAGGTCGTCAAGATCTTTCCGACGGATAGTCGAGCGGATCCAGTCGCCCTGGATCCAGCCCTGCGGCAGACCGGCCCGTGACGAGGATCTGCCCCGACTGGTCGCCCTTCCCTTCGCCTTCGTCGTCGCCTTCTTTGCCCGCTCCAAAGCCGTCGTCTTTTCCTTCACCATCGTCGCCGGCAATGCACGTACGGAGCAGCAGCGCTGGGGTGGAGGTGAACGCGGCGGATGAGTCTGAGGAAGAGGGAGAGGAAAATGAGGGCGCACTGTTCAAAAACGCCCGTCCGGCGCCTTATATGGGGTTGCTTCCGAGTGACTGACTGGTAGGCCCGGACGATCCTATCAAATCCCGCAACAGTAGCGCATGCAATACGTGGTGAAAAAGGTGGCACAGAGAACGAGGTGTTCCTGCCTTATCCCATCCGAGTAACACGGCCTTCTCCGCCTCGCGCTCTTCCCGAAATTCAGATCCCGCTAAATCCGCGAATTACAGAGCAGCTTGTCAGACTGGAGATTTCCTCCACTCTGTTATTTGGAGATCACCAAGTACAAAAAATTCACTCAACGGATATAAAGAATGGATCAAGGCGACTGAAAAAGAAGTTGGTGTCGTCACCTAAATTCATTGATCCAGAACAAGACATACTCATAACACGAAAAAATGGGTCGGAAGAGTTCTCAACTCCTTCCCCACTCAAACCTCGGTCCATTTGGGGGCTAATGATGAAGCCATGTACCTAGGATAGGGTCATGGACCTTTCCAAGATACCCTCCCCAAGGACATCTCTAGAAGAAACTACCTTTCAGTCGACTTCGAAGGATTCCACTCGACGGACTCAAAGACACTCGACCATGAAGCCACTCACTCGACCACCAGGAGATTTAGAGTCACTCTGCACACAAACGGTCGGTCATTAAGTAGTCTTTATGATCATCATAGCACTTTATGTATGGCGTTACCAGTAACGCCAGGTCTTAATGTACCTTAAACCCTGCATAACTAAGGGCCGGAGGGGTCTGGCGGACTCTATATAAGCCACCCCCCTCCTCAGTGTAAAGGGTTCGCACCCCTGTAACTCATACGCACATAATCCAGTCCACCGCCTCCGGGCTCCGAGACGTAGGGCTATTACTTCTTCCGAGAAGGGCCTGAACTCGTAAATATCTTGCGTCTACAACTACTCCATAGCTAGGATCTTGCCTCTCCATTCCTACCCCCTATTCTACTGTCAGACTTAGAACCACGACACTGGCCTAGGGGGGGGGGCTAAAATAAAGTTGACCCTTGGGTTAATTACTCCCAAAGGAAAAGGTATAGGTGGTAGGAAAATGGTAAAACCAACGTTGTGCCTTGCTGGAGGAGTTTTATTCAAGGCGAACTGTCAAGGGGGTCCCATAAATCACCCAACCGCGTTAGGGACGCAAAATCCAGGAACATAATACCGATATAACGGAAACTAGTGCGGAAAGAGTGGAACAAAACACCAGGCATAAGGCCGAGCCTTCCACCCTCACTACTAGAAAAACCCCTACTAATGGCGCACCTAGTATGGCCATTAATGGCGCATCTGTGGTGCGCCACTAACAGCACGCCATTAGTAATTTTTACTAATGGCGCACCAGTGGTGCGCCATTAGTATCTGGTATACTAATGGCGCACCACTGGTGCACCATTAGTATAGGCCACGGTGCGCCATTAGTATGCCTCCCAGGGGCCATGTATACCCAGGTGCTTTGGATACTAATGGCGCATCACAACTGGATGCGCCATTAGTAACCGCGGCATACTAATGGCGCACTGTCCTGTGATGCACCATTAGTGATGCGTCATTTTGAATCTAGATCTGGATCTTGATTTTTTGCCCATTTTTTGCTCGTTTTTTTTGCTTGTTTTTTGGCACGACATTATTTCAAATTTTGTTCCTGTTTTTGGATCTTGTTGCCATGGTCTTTTGCCGGGGAGGAGTTCGCCGGAGAGGAGGAGGAGGAGGTCGCTGGAGAGGAGGAAGGAGAAACCATGAGGGGATGGGAGGAGCTCACCGAAGAGGAGGGAGGAGGAGCTCACTGGAGAGGAGGGAGGAGGAGCTCACCAGAGAGGAGGGAGGAGGAGCTCACCGGAGAGGAGGGAGGAGGAGCTCACCGGAGAGGAGGGATTTTTGGCCTCACCGGAGAGGAGGGAGGAGGAGCTCACCGGAGAGGAGGGAGGAGGAGCTCACCGGAGAGGAGGGAGAAGAAACCATGAGGGGAGGGGAGGGGAGGGAGGGGAGGAGGGAGGAGGGAGGAGGAGGTCGCCGGAGAGGAGGGAGAAGAAACCATGAGGGGAGGGGAGGGAGGGGAGGGGAGGAGGGAGGAGGGAGGAGGAGGTCGCCGGAGAGGAGGAGGAGGTCACCGGAGAGGAGAAGTATGGTGGAGGAGAGAAGGGAAGATGAAATGAAGAGAGGAGGAGAGGACCAGCCATATATACGGCATACTAATGGCGCACCACGGGCAGGTGCGCCATTAGTAAATTTTTTTATTTTTTTGATTTATTTTGAATTTTGAAGGCGGGAAGATACTAATGGCGGACCACGGGCAGGTGCGCCATTAGTAATTGTTTTTTTACTTTTTTGACTTATTTTGAATTTTGATGGAGGGAAGATACTAATGGCGCACCATGGGTAGGTGCGCCATTAGTAAGTTTGAATTTTTTTTGATTTTTTTGCCTCTCTAGATCTTAAAAGCCCCGTATCTTTTTTTTCTGTTAGGTTTTTGAGGATTTTGAAAATGTTTAACGGGGTTCCCCCGTTAAATTTGGATGTAACTTTTCGAGTAGATGATTTTTCATATAAAAAACTTTTTCATCCGAGTTAGTATGCAAAAGTTATGCCCATTTTTACAAATTCTCGCAAGATTTTGCAAATGAAGTCAAAATTCATATTTGCAAATTTTCCCAACAACTAGGCCACATATCACATGGGAAACTTATTTTCTTTTATTTTTTTGACATTTTTATCATTTTCTTTTATTTTTTTTAAAACTGAAAAGGCGATCCACAGGGGGGGGGGTGCATTCGGTGGAAGTGGTGGCCAAGGTTACTAATGGCGCACCGTGGCATGGTGCGCCATTACTAGTTTAACTAGTAATGGCGCACCATACCCACGGTGCGCCATTAGTATGTTTGGACAGGCGCACTAGTTCAAAAAAAAAATTGGTACTAATGGCGCACCGTGGGCAGGGTGCGCCATTAGTAGTTTCAACACTAATGGCGCATCAGAAGGTGGTGCGCCATTAGTATATACTAATGGCGCACCACATGTCTGGTGCGCCATTAGTGTCATTTCCATCTATAGCCCTTTTCCTAGTAGTGCCTTTACCAAATATATAGATGCATTAATAATATAAGAGATATTGTGATATCCCAACATAATCCTGTCCACCATGGAGCAATCTTCAACTTCACCTGCAACTAACAGCGTTATAAGAGGGGCTGAGCAAAGCGGTAACATAGCCAAACAACGGTTTGCTAGGAAGGGTGAAAAGGTTAGAGGCTGACATGGCAATTTTGGGAGGCTTGAGGAACAAGTGATAGGAAGCGCAACATAACGATAGAACAAAGCAACTAGCATAGCAATGATAGTAGTGAGATCCAAGGTGATGGTCATCTTTCCTGAAATCCCGCTAGGAAGAATAACGAGTCCATGAAGAAGATGAAGCCACGAAGACGACTCAAGCGTAGATGAACGAATCCTCACGATCGCAATGAAACGGGAACTATCGGGAAGAAGCACACAACATGGTAAACACACCACACATATACATGACATGATGCACAACCAAGCATTATGCACGGCAAAGTTACATGAAGCTACTCATGGCAAGAGATTATGCATACAAGAACAACACATCAAAGCAAGGTTAAATTAGGCCGGAAACAACATATAACAATTCCGTTAAGTCCTCATATGCAAATTTAGAAATTGGTCCAGAACAGAATAAGCCTTATGTTCAAGTTGTTAAATAGCGAGTTAAGATGCACCAAGATGATCTACATGAGATTCTAGTCAAGTTACATATAAAGTTCATTAAGTTCGGAGCTACGGCCTAGAAGATATGAGCAAAACAAGTTAAGCATGGCATTGATGCAAAATGCATACAAAAATCAAGCAAACACTCCCAAAACATGGATCCAACATGATAATATGAAACTTCATGCAAAATCAAGCAAGTTTCATATAGAGCACACTCAAAACGGAGCAACGGTTCAACACATACGCTCCATACAAGTTTAAAGGACAAGCTATCCAAAACAGCAACTAGGCATCTAGCAAGCATCAAAACAATAAGCTACAGCATCCCAACATGAAAACAAAAGGCATGGGCATGAAGTACTGGTAAAGCATGAGAAAACATAAACACTGAGCTATCTGCAGAAATCACTAGAACATGCTCAAAAGGACATGACAAGATTGCAAATAATAACAGTTTGCAGACTTGGCAGAAATAACATCAGGTTGCAATGTTTAGAGCTATCAAACAACATGCTACAGGAACTTATCATGGCAAAAAAGGGATGACACGCTACTACTAAAGACAAAGAACACAACTCCTTTACTGAACTAATTCCAAAGATCAAGACATAATATGGTAGCATCCATGCAAACAAGGCAAATGATATGACAGATTCATACATGGCAGGAACAACAACAAGTAGGCATGTTGGTGAGCTTTTAACACTCACCACAGAGCAAAAAAAGGCATGGCAAGGTGATCAACAGTAAGAATACATGTTTATGAAGCTAAGCATGGCAAGAGCAAGTTCATAGGGTGCATGGATCACTAGCAAAGCTCATGGCAAAACTGAACTTAATGTTAACAGGCTGACAGCAACATTACTTAGCAAATTGAGAGCAAGATTACAACAACCTACATCAGGCTATAAATGCAACAAGGAGTATGAGTGGATAGAACATGACATTTATAACGAAGCATCCTTAGTGAACATCTCCAGATTATGCATAGAATGACTTGTAGCAGGAGGTTTACATAGCATCATCATATACCAGATTCAGCCTAGCAAAACAGTAATAGCAAGTACCCTAATTCATGATCTTGATGCACTCACCACAAGGCACACAAATACATGGATGGCACCTCTGTAAATATGGCATGATGTAGTACAAAACACATGTAGAGCTCATGCTCATAGGATGCCACACAAAATGCAATGAAAAAGACAAAACATCAAGTTCTGTTAACAGACAGCAGTTAACATCATATAGCACTTTTGCAACGACGATAAGGGCATCAAGATGGACTCAAACAAGCATGGCACAATGGAATGAAATGAAGAGCACGTCCTAATGAATATTTTGATGTAACATATGCATGAAATGGAGTAGTGAGCACAAAGTTACAACATGTCAAAGTATGCACTAGAGTGCACCTATTCAGGGACAGCAGATTTTGGGGAAAAAAACGAGCGAGCGCTGTGAAACTAAAAGGCGCACGGGCAGGGTATAGCGGGGCTGCTCACCATGGGCCAAGCCCAGTATAGGAGGAGGTCGGCCAGGCCGGCGAGAAGATGGGCTGGGCCGCCGGCGAGCTGGGCCGGGGAGGAGGTGGCCCACGCGGGGTCCACGAGCGGCGCACGGGAGGAGCAGCTCCTCTGCTCGCTCCCAAGCACGGTCATGGCTGCGGCGGTGGGCTCTGGCAGGGCCGGCGAAGGCCGGGGACGACCGGGATACGCGGGAGGTGCGAGAAACGGGAAGATCCGGGTGGATCCGGCCCCGGGGATCTCATTCCCGGTGTCGACGGAGCTCGGAGAGGCGTAGCTCCATGGTGGCGGCTGGACCTGCGAGAGAGAGAGGGACCGTGAGGGAGAGAGGAAAAAGGAAGGGAGAGAGAGGGCGGCGGGACCTGGTGTCCAGCGGCAGCGCGGGCCGTTCGGTGGCCGGGGCGGCGCACTAGCGAGGCGGCGGGGTCGGCGCTGGTGAGGACACTACGGCGGCGAACGTCGGACGCAAAGCGGCGGCGCGGAGCGCTGGATGGCGGAGAAGGCCAGCGGGGCATGCGCGCGGGCGGCTCGGGCCCGTTGCGGCCCGGGGCGGGCCTCCCGCGGGCCTGGCGGGCAGCGGCGGCGCTCGGGCGCTGGAGGCGACGCGTGGTGCCCTAGGGTTGGAGGAGGGCGCGGTCGGTGGCAGCGGAGCCAATGCAGGCGCGACAAGTGGCGGCGGAGGGCTTGCCGGCGCCGGAATTCAAGGAGAGGAGGTGGGAGGCGGCTGGGAGATGATTGGGGGCGCGGAAATTTAGGAGGAGGGGTAGGTAGCTTCCCAAATGGAAGGGGAGGTGGTTTAAATAGGAAAAGGGGGCTAGGATTAGGGTTAGGAGGGGGTTTCTGTACCCTCCGATCGTGATCGGACAGTTCCGGACGTGAGAAGAGGTAGGCTGGGTCTAGGTGGGCTGTGTGAAGAGAACAGACGACAGTCCGGCATGGGTTTCCGGAGATCAAAAACGTCCGACGAATAAACCGACAACGGTGCCGCTATGGATGGCGGTTGGGCAGTCAAACGGGCTCCGAATGCAACGAAACTTGACATGCGCTCTGTCTACACTATAATAAGACCGCACACCAAGTTTCAACCTATTCCGAGAACATTTTTCAGCCACTCACGAAACAAGGTAAAAGGGGGCGTCGGAGGACATAGGAGTGTCGGATTGCAAAACGGACAACGGGGAAAATGCTCGGATGCATGAGATGAACATGTATGCGAAATGAGATGCACATGATGACATGATAAAATGCAACACGCAAGCAAATGACATGGCAACAAAGACGAATAACTGGAAGACACCTGGCGCATCGAATCCGTGGCGTTACATAGTAGTAGATGCAGGCAGGAGTTAGTCTACTTGTTGTGGATGTGATGCCTATATACATGATCATGCCTAGATAATCTCATAATTATTCGCTTTTCTATCAATTACTCGACAGTAATTTGTTCACCCACCGTAATACTTATTCTATCTTGAGAGAAGCCACTAGTGAAACCTATGGCCCCCGGGTCTATCTTTTATCATATAAGCTTTCAATCTACTTTTATTTGCATCTTTAATTTTCCAATCTATATTATAAAATAACAAAAATATATTTATCTTATCATACTATCTCTATCAGATCTCACTTTCGCAAGTGGCCGTGAAGGGATTGACAACCCATTTATTGCGTTGGTTGCGAGTTCTTTGTTTGTTTGTGTAGGTGCGTGGGACTTTTGACGAGCCTCCTACTAGATTGATACCTTGGTTCTCAAAAGATGAGGGAAATACTTATGCTCTATTGCTGCATCACCCTTTCCTTTTCAAGGAAAACCAACGGAAGCTCAAGACGTAGAAGTCGCTGCTCATTTAGTCTCCTTGCCTTCCTCAATCTTGGAGGTGTCGTTCCACGTTTCCTCCTACGCCCGCCTTTTCCGCCACGTACGTCGCATGCGTGGCGTGGGGTAGGTGATGGGCGCATGGTATATGGGAAAGTGCACCATGGTCGATACCCATGCGCCTTTGATTGGCGCGGGGAGGGCAGTCGACGGCCTCGCTCGTTGTCAGTGGCTGTAATGAGCAGGATTTGCAAGGGCTTTTTAGAGGCGCAAAGCCAGCCTTCCGTCTCCTTGGTTTGTCTGTAAAAAGGGGTCTAGGAGGAGGAGGAGGAGAGGCATCTTCTAGTGTCTTCTCCTTTCCCTGTCCTCCATCCATCATCATGCCGAGAGGGCGTGGCCGTGGCCATCATTCTGCGGAGGTGACTAGATCTTCTTCCCGCCAGAAAGCCGCAGCGGTTAAGGAAGAGCTAGATGCTCAAGGCGAAGGCATCGGACGGGGCTGTGGTTTGCGAGGTGGCCAAGGCAGAGGTGGGCGTGGAAGGGGGACATCTGTGGCGCCACCTTCTCCACCTCCATCTCCCCCTGCCTCTTTGAGTGGCCATGTCGGAGACACGGAGCTGGAGTTCATCTTGCAGTTGCGCGAGCCGCGACATTGCCGCCTCTGCCTTCCCGAGGCGTTCACAAGGGTAATGGAGATCGACCAGCCGGCAATCTGAGGCTTCACATGAAGGGGTGTTGTAATGGCGACATGTGGGTGAACACAAGGTTCCCTGTTCCTCATGTAATGCTCCTTCGCCGGGGTTGGAAAACCTTCGCATGCGCCCACTGCTTGATGAAGGGTCACGTTCTCCATTTCAAACTAGTGGAGAGAGACTTGCTCTCCGTCAAGTTCTTCTGGCACTTGGGACACATGTTAGGATGCTATGCAAAGAGCTCGACCGAGAACGAGAGCTCCTCCTCGAGTGATGGCGGCGAGGAGGACAGTGACAAAGACGACAGGGGTAGCAGGCGGGAGGATGACGGGTCCGAGTAGGTGTCGGACGCACCGTCCCTGGGCGATGCCGGCAGCACCATCATCTGCACCTGGCCTCTTCCCCGATAGAGCAATTTGCCTAGGAGTAGTTCTTGGCGGTGGCTTCCCAGGCTATCTCCTTGAACTTCTCGGGGCTGCCGCTTTTGGTGGCTGGCGCTAGAAGGCCAGAGAGGACGAAGAAGGCGGGTGGTGGACCGTCAAGTCAGAGTACGATGGCTCCAACTCCTTTGTCTTGTATTGGCGGACCGCTGCCTCAACTTCCAGCTTCTTCCCCGACAATGTCATCACCAGCCCTCTTCTGGACGGCCGCCGAGAAGTTCTCTTGGTGTCTTGTGCTGCTCGTACCTCGCCTAGGTGCTCTTTTTGCCCTCCTGTTAGCCCGGTCCGCTTCCTGAAGAGAGGGACAAGAAAGGGATTACGGGCACCTTATCTCTTTCCTTCTTAAATCTTAGGCCTGCGAGCGCTTGTTGAATTTAGACTTTGCAATTCCTTGCTCATGTTCACATCCCGTATGAATTGTACTTGTAAACAACGTATTAATGAAGAAAAGGGTGCTTGCCGGGTTCTTTTGTGTGCGAGCGAGGCTCACACCAAGGAACGAGTCCTCTTTATCTTAAGATAAACATCATCACCCGGCAACAGACCTTGCCGTCCTCCCGCTCCATTGCTCGTCTACACTCATGCCCTTTGCGGGGGTAGGCACGGAGTAGGATTAGGCCCTTCGTTTGTTTCCTTCCCGTCGCACTACAACCAAGTTCCGGCCCAAAGAAGGGTTTCTGGGCACGGGAAAGAGGGAGCACGGTGATATGGGAATGAACGAAGTTTCGTACGTCCAAGTTCCATATGGAAGTACGTAGCATGGGACAAAAGACTTATCTAAGTCTGTAGCCCCCGGCAACCTTGGCTTGCTGTGGTTGGCCACTTGAATTTGTGGTCTGCCAGGGGGCCCGGCAACCTTGCCTTATGGGTAAAACTTACGAAGATGTTTGCTATTCCAGGAGTTGCTCACCGGAACACAATCTTTGGTCCTCAGGCAGACCGCGCCGGGCCTGGTGACTCGTATTACCCGTTAAGGGCCTTCACACTTTGGCGTCAACTTGCTAGAATTCTTGGCCGACCAAACATGCCGAAGAACAAGGTCGCCTTCCTCAAAGCTTCGGGCATGAACCTTGCGGCTATGGTAGCGGTGCAAGGCTTGCTGGTAGCACGCAACTTGCACAGCAACCCGAAGACGATCTTCCTCAAGGAGCGTTGCGTCATCTTGCCGCAACCGCTCTTGCTCAAGCTTGTCATAAGTGAGCACTCGAGGAGACCTGTATGTGAGTTTCATGGGGATAACTACCTCTGCCCCGTATAAGAGGGAGAAGGGCGTCTGGCCGATGGCTCGATTTGGCGTTGCTGATTGGCCAAAGAGCCGTGGGCAACTCATCAATCTAGCGCCTTCCACACTTGCGTAGCTTGTCCAAAGTTTTTGTCCTTGCCGCCGAGGTCTTGGATGTACTTCACGATGGTGCGACTTGAGAACTGTGTGCTGTTGTCAGTGGCGACCCTGTTTGGCACACAAAAATGGCAGACTAGCCCCTTTAAGAACTTGACAGTTGATAACCTCATAAAAAGGGAGGATTACTCAAGGTTAAGATAACTTAGCTTTTTGTTTGCTATGCGGATCATCGTTGCGATTATGGGCGCCATCGCTCGCCTTCTTCTTCGGAGCCATGGCGACGAAGGAGCTACTGTACTAACTACAGACCAGATTCCCACGAGTAACTCCACCTACCTGGCGCACCAAAGATGTCGGGGAAACCAATCACCTATTGGGTCACAAGGATCCCTTCTACATTCGGCGGGGGGTTAGTTGCACGAAGAGCAGGTCAAGTCGTTAGCACACAGAGGATTTTTATCCAGGTTCGGGCCGTGAGGATGCGTAATACCCTAGTCCTGCTTTATCTAGTTATATGAGTGTTCTGGAGCTCTTGAACTAGCTACGATGCGAGCTTTGTCCAATAGTCCGAATCCTCTCTCTGTGCGCCTTGGGCCTCCTTTTATACACAAAGGGGTTGCCACAGTGGCACACAGGAGGTGGCAAGCTACAGTGGAATGAGCTTATCACTTGATCAAGTAGGATAAGCGCATTTAGAATTGCCTACGTGTCCCCTCACTTTATTGGGGATGGCAAAGGAGGTCATCCCGTCCTTTGCCGCTCCTCCTCGCCTCACCACGCGTCCGGGCTGATGAGGCATGCAGCGCCACGCTGGCCAACCAGCTGCTATGTTGGCAAAGTGGTAAGCTTCCACGAAGATCTGCATGCCGCCACACAGGCGTCTGCTTAGCTGGCATGCTTATCGTCACGTTGGAGTGGTGGTGAGGTGGCGAAACCTTGCCGAGTGCGGGCCTAGCCACGGCCCAGCGATCGTCCTCGGCAAGGGTCTTGCCGGGGGCCTTCGTCTTCTAATCCCACGAGGATCCGTGTGTCCCCAATCTTCATGAGGAGTCGCATGCTACCAAGCATGTGCAGTTCAAATCTTGGTCTTTAACATTGTCGATGGTGTCAGAGCTCTTAAGACCAAGGGTGGTGGCCTTGCCGGTCTCTTCGCAAGCAGCCCTGGCAAGGGGCTTGCCGGGGGTCTCACAGGTCGCCTCGGCAAGGCTCGTCGCCGGGCGTGGCCCTACTCGCCTCTTGCTACTTGCTATTCTAAGTACCTGTATTGATGTTCCTTGTTCCTGCCTTGCCTCCTGCTGTCCTCCTCTGCTTTGCCAAGCCCTGCTGCAGGGGTGGCTGCGACCGTCTGTGCACAAGTAAGGGGTACCAAAGTACACCGACACCAACACAAGCTCAAGAGGTAGCAAAGATAACCATCAAAAATTGGGTCCAGGATGAGTGTTGCCGATCCACCATGCCTGATGCTGGTCGGATGGTCATGGTTGTTGAATGTGATCATGTAAGCTGGCCACAGGTTAAAGTTCGGGGCGACTGGCCTCCATTGTTGGGCCATCAAGATTCATCCTCGTCTTTTGGCCTACAATTTTGGATTTTACTTTGTACCTCCATTGCTACCTTGCCAGCTTGTTTAAAGACCCAACAATTCCTCTTAGTAAGGGTTGCTAGTTTGTCATCGGTGCCATGGATTTGGCACGGCTAGTCTAGGATCCTGTTGAGCTAGCTAGGTCCGTCTTTGTTCCCTTTAAAGGGCTTCTTTTCTGTCTAAATCTAGGTCCAGTCAACCCTGCATTGACTGTCTCATCCTTTGTGTCCCTACCGCCATTTTTATGCATGCTCTTGTTCTTATTATGCTTAGGCTTCCCATTGGCATCACATGTTTCCGAGGTGCCTGCCTAGCTATTATTATGGGTACTTTGGGCGAGCTAGCTATCTTCTCCCGTGCAAAAACGGGTCATGAGTGAAGTGAGGGCTGCCATGGTCCTCGACATGTCTTGGCGGAGCTGGCGGGCAAGACACTCATCTCGGATGTTATTTTTGAATGTCGTGATGGCTTCAGTGTCGGAGCAGTCAATGATCTGGTTCTTTTAACTGAGGAACCTGTTCTAGAACCTCTGAGCTGATTCTCCTGGCTGCTGGGTGACACAACTGAGGTCATCAGCGTCCGGAGGTCAGACGTTAGTGCCCTGGAAGCTTGCACGAAAAGCGTCTTTAAGGGCTTCCCAGCTACCAATAAAATGAGGTGGTAGGCTGTTAAGCCAATGCCTAGGCAGCCCCATTAGCATGAGCGGCAAGTATTTAATGGTATGGAGGTCATCTTTGTTGGCCATATGTATGTGGAGAAGGAAATTTTCAATCCATATTGTGGGTTCTGTAGTTCCATCATATGACTCTATGTTGATGGGCTTAAACCCTTCTGGAAACTGGTGTTCCATGACCCTATATGTAAAATAGATGGGGTGGGCTAGACCTTGAAATCGGGTGTTGTCCCGTTGATGGTTGGGTGAGAGCAGTGTGTAAGCTTGATCTCGGGCTCGGCGGGTGCGCATCCTCGTGATCCATAGATGGACCTAGGAGGTACCCTGTTTCCCTCAATGTGACGTCAAACATCATGAGGGTATAGGTAGTCCATGCAGTCCTTGCCATAGCAAAATGGAGGTGGCTGAGTGTTTAGGTTTTCCCGCATTGACCTGTCCGGATCTTTAATCTTGAGCAGAGTACCAAGGATGCTTTCACATACGTTCTTCTCTATGTGCATGACATCGATGCAGTGACGTAAGGTAATTTCCAGAACATCCAAGTGACACTGATCGGGGTTTGGCATCTTGCAGCTCTGGGTATCTTCATCCATGACCTCGTCTTCACCGTGTCTGGTCCAACGTGTATATCCATCCATCAATCCCCGAGAGAATAAGTGCCACTAGACATCTGCAACTACACGTGACTCTATACTAGCACAATCAGCACATGGACACAAAATGTAATCCGCATCACCAATTCTCTTCTTTGTACTTTCAGCCAAATTCATGAACTCTATCACACCACTGATAAAATCTGCGGTATTCCGATCCTTAATCCGTTCAGATTGTTCCATCTCCACCACATGAATGGTAATTAAAAACAAAACAACAACATTGATACACGGATTAACTGCTGCCCAATGATGCATGGATAAATCGCAAGGATTTATTTTCATAATTACTGAGGGCGCTCCATATAGTTATCCAGACATGCAATGACAGAATGCATGACAAGTCAATTTACACGCAGAGTACTAGTAAAGCACTACCCTTAGGAATTGGATACCTTATTAAGCCACCCACGAAAAGAATACCTTAATTAAGTAGCCATGCGGCGTACTCCACCCAGCAGATAGAAAAGTGCGACGTGGCGGCACGCCGAGACAGCAGTATCAAGGATCAAAGCTTAGTGCGGTTGCCTCCTGAAGTTTGAGCTCCACCATCCCGCCATCGACCGCGATGGATGTGCTCGAATCACACCGCCGCTGACCTCGACGGCCGAGCTCCACGTATCTCCCGCCACAGACCGTGGATTGACCTCCTATGACGTCGCCCCCGCCCATCGACCCAATATTGACCTCTTCTCCGGTAGCCCTTGCCTAGGCCACCACCGACATCTTTAGATGCTTACCGGCTGTTTTTTGGACAGATATCCGCAGAGCGGCTATTTACATGGTATCACTATAACTCAGTTATATGTACACGGTAGTACATCACATATGGTTATGTAACGACAACAACATCTCACCTATGTTGTCTTATCACACGGTTTTGTGTGCAAATTGTGTGTGACGTTGTAATACCTGACACAAATGACATGTATAAATAGTGTGCCGTATACTCCAACATATAGTGCCATAAGTAGTTCCCGACTGTTAGCTTATCCCTGTAGTTTCCCCATTTCCCCCAAATCTCTACATAGCCTCCAAATTCCCTCGCATGGAGCTGACATTGGGGGAATGCGGGCGAGTGGTGCTGATGGTTTCAGTGCGGGTGTTCCTGCTCGTATCGCCGCCATGACGGCGGTCGCCATCGAGCACTTGCCTAAGGTCATCAGAAGGCAGGTGTACTACGAATCCAAATCATCCTGTTAGGTTCCAATCTATCCCGATCTTTTTTAGCATGTCCAAAGTATATCCTTGCTGAATCCGTCCTGAATTGAGTCGCCCCCAGGAAAGCGATATGCCGCCGGATCTAGAGCATGACTCCAGGCTCCCACAACATGAGTTCTACTCTGAGTTTTGCGCCACCGAGTAGTACCAAAAGCTGAGTTGTGTGCACGGGCACACTCCTGCTCGACGTGTATGCACAGAGGGATTCGACATTGGCAAGCGGTTTCTCAGTTGCCCCTTAGAGGTTAGTGCTAAGTTCATCATTTTACTTGAGTTAATGCCACTGCTCATCGTGAATACTATTTAAAATTGGCAGGGATATGAAGCTTGTGCCTTTGTTAACTGGCTGGATGAAGAATGGCATGGCAGGGCTCGGAGTGTTATCACCAAGCTCGCAGAAGATAACGTTAAGATGAAGAAGAAACTGGCTGATCTAGAATGTATAATCAGTACGATGAAGCAAGAAAGAATCAATCACAGGCAACAAATGAAAGCAAGAGACAAGAAGGAATTAGCATGTGTAGTTATGGTTGTCGCATTAGCCATGTTCTATGTGCTGTTTGCAATGATGATTAGGGGTTTTGTTTGACTGTATTGCTAAAGCACATCTAGATGTGCTCTAAATAATGCACATCCAGGTACTCCTATGCCATGCACATATTTTTCTGTCTTTTTTCTTTTCCTTTCTAGTTTGATTATTACTGGCTTTATCAATAAGAAGAGCTCAATGTATTGCTTGCCAACTGTCCTACTCCGTTCGTACCGTTACCGGTGCATAATCCCAAAACTCATTCCTTGTTTTTGTCCTGAAAAAGGAAACCAGTCAAATAGCCAATAGGAGTCCTGCGCAATCCCGAGATATTGGAGCGACTGGGTACAAATAATTTTGGTTAGATAATACGTCAATCCCCCTTCAATTGGCAGTTCATCTTCTGTGCATACCCCGCTTAAGTGTCCACCATCCTCATCGTCCCCGGCAGGCCGCGCTACACACTGGCACACACTCTGCAGCCATGTCGAGCGACAGCGAGGAAGACAGTTCAGCCAGCAGTCTGGCACCCGATGATAGGTCAACATCGGGATCATCCGGCTCGTCTTCCATGAGTCTGGCGTCGAGCCTAGACCTCGATTATATCTGGTTCATGGAAGGGAAGCCACCTCCGGAGTCGTCAAACAACAACCAGACAGACGAGGAGCCATCAGAGGATGAAGAAGATCGGGATGACGATGCTGAGGAGGAGGAATGGTCGAACGAGGAGGAGGAGCATGATGACAGCAACGACAATTACAATGGCGGTGGCGATGAAAAGCCAACAGTCAGCAGCGAGAAGCGTCCTCGCCAAGACAACGTCATGAGGCCATCCAACAACAACAAAAAGAAGAAGAAGGACTAAATTAAGCAGACTATATATATATTTGTTTATCCTGTCAATCTCATCGCGACGGTTAGTAATGTATTCGACAGAGATCTTCAACATTATCACGCACAGGTTGGTTTGTTGAACTGTGTGCCCTAACGAACACACAATTCAGAAAAAAAATACCGTATGGGCTGTGTATAATGATCACACACAATTTTTATTACCGACCTGTTTGGCGGGTATCACACTCATCTTGTTACGCTCAATCGTTTGTGTTCACCTCAATCATCATGAATGGTTCATCGGAGCGAACTGTATGCCGTATATCACACAGACATTGATATGGCTGACCATTTCTGTAGTTCTTTCTCATTGCAAACAGTTCTGCAGAATCAACCGTATGCCCTGCATCACACACACAACTAAAATCTAACCCGTGTTTGATGCATCCGTCATCACAAACATTTTGGACATTTTTGACGGTTTTCCGACACCGCCATTTGCGATTATTGCATTGCACACAGTTTCTCGAAGGGTCTCTGATCGTAGTCTCGCGTTAGCAGCATCCTGCAGTAGTGGGGGTCGGTCAGGCTCATCGGTGGCTAGCTCCTCATCAAATTCTGGCAGCAGACGCCTATGTGGGTATGATTTTGCTGCACTATGGTGCCAGTCTTCTAGATCTTGCTCGGCAAAGATCACTTCAACCCACTTTTTGTTTAGTGTGTTTGTGTTAGCTTGAAGTTGTTGCTTGCGTTTCATGCTCCCAGACGTGGCAATGAGGCACCGCTAGAAGTGCTCTTGTTTCAAAGGATCTTCGGGGATGGCATAGTCCTCGGTACCGAGGCTCTCATCTTCCTCGAATTCTGGCATATAGTTGTCATCGGTCCCTTCAAAGAGGTCACCGGTTCTAAGTCCTCGAGATGTCCTTCGGCTGTGTCTTTATGCATTGGGAAGGCTTGAAAGTCCTCCTCAGGGTTGTCAGCATCATCGGCTACTCGATCACCATTGTCGGCAGTAGCATTGTTACTGCTAGGTTCCCCATTGTTGCCCCTTTTGCATCTATGCTGATGTCTTGCAGGGGAATTGGGGGTGCCAACCATATAGACATCATAAGTGGATGTCGTGGTCCACCTGCCAGTGTTTACGAGAGGCGAGCTGTTTTGTATGGGCCCATCAACATCTTCATCCATGTCTGTGGCCTCGCGGTAGTCCAGCACATCGAATAAATCATCAACCGTGGCAACTAGGCGGATGGTGGGTGGGATATAAATTTCCTCAGCATCAGCTTAAAGTCCGATCTGATTATAAACCGAAGTATTGCCGTCTGAGATGGACATGCTCTGGATACGGTCAAGCATCTCATTGAGGTGGGATAGCTCTTTGAAATTTGTTGCTTTGTTATAATCTAGGCTGACCCAAAGTATGACCGGCGTATGATTTGAGGTGTCTTCGGTGGACAGGGGATCGTAAGGCGATCTAGATCCTGTGCTGGGTTTGGCTCTAAGCCTGACGCAACTTCAGAAGCCGGTGTGCTGGAACTACGTCCGGACTAGAGATCAAAAAGGGATCGTCCGGAGTTGTTACACAAGTGGTCTCCGGTGACACCATAGGTCTTGGCCCGATGTCCTCGGTAGAGATTGGTTCCAGAGTCGATCCTCCGGAGTCGGGTCAGTTCTCAATCCGGCCGGGCGTCTAGCCTGATAGGATGAGTTCGCTGAGGCAATCTGTGGTGTATTAAAGGCCACTGAAGGTCACGATCTGACTTGGGGTGTAGTTTTCAACAAAGGCCAGGGGGCCCATCGAGTTGGCGCAGAAAATGATGCTGTCGAACACAAAAATTTGGCCAGGGCATAAGTAATCCCATGACCGCTGTCGTAGTTGATCTGCAAGTGAGCCATCGATCCTTCTAATGGTCCCACATCAGAACTCTCAATGAAAGCACTAGTGTTAGTGCCAAAACCTATAGACCTTGGGGTAGGGGTCCCGAGCTGTGGATCTCGGATAGATACTAACAGCAACATAGAGACGATGTTTTACCCAAGTTAGGGCCCTCTTGATGGAGTTAAAACACTATGTCCTTCTCTTGTTTATATTAATGGAGATGTATTGAGTATAGAGTTGATGTACCTTGAGATTGTAAGATGTGGTCTAACTCTAGGGCTAGGTGAATAATATTGCGTTAATGCCCCCTAAGGGATAAACCACATGGCTTATATATATGCTTGGTAGGGTATCTAGGGTTACAAGGTTAGTATCTAGCCACAAGGTGGAAGGAGAAATCTTAGAGTATATGACAAGTCTTCGGTGGAGGTAGTCTCGATCACCCCTTCTGCATACTGCCTCCAGAGTCCATCTTGAGTATGAATGAAGTCCCATCGGCCCAACCCGACGAGCATGGGCATTCTATGTTAGCACTCCCTAATCCAGGGCACCGTCAAGTGGCGAGCAACATGGTGTTGGATCAACAAGATAGATTTCTCGCCGTTCTACTTGCCTCGGTAGACGAAAGTAGTCCAAGGCAAGGATTGGAGCGACCTCAACAAAAACCATGAGAAGCTCACCTCAAGGTTGCCAGCCTAACTATTCAGATGGTTGGTGTTGGTTTTCTTTGCCGCCGGATTATCCCTCTGCAGTACAACGGAAGACCAACCTGGGATTTCAAAAACGCCACGGACATCATGAGAATGCATCGAGGATTGAACAACAACTTGACGGTCCTGCAACACACTGCTCCCTGCCATCAACTATTGAGGCCAGAAGACAAGTACAAGTTGCCGGCAAGCATAATCCCCTTGTGCAACAATTCTACCCTGAGGTCCATCATAGCCATGATGCCAGCATGCAACACCCATGCCTTGACGGAACTTGGGTGGAACCGCTTGCAGGGTGTGTGCAGATTTTTTTTGATAACTTGACGGAGAAGGCCATCATAGAAGAACTAGAACTCATCCTATCCACCACTGATAAGAGAGTGGCCAACATTTCTAGTAGAGTGGAGGAGGCAAAGTTAGTCGAAGAGGAAAGCAAGTTTGGTTTCATGGAGGCCGACCCCCGTTGTCGGTGTCAAAACCGGCAGATCTCGGGTAGGGGGGCCGAAGTTGTATGTCTAAGGATCGATGGTAACAATGGACAAAGGTATTGGCGTTCTGGGAACGGGGGTCCCCAGACTTGCCTACCTGCGGCCCGCGGCGTGGCTCCACCAGTGGTCCAGTACGTCCCGTCTTCGTCAACCAACGCTCAAGACCCTTGCGAGGGGCCAAGCCTTGCGAGGTGGATGGCACAATGCCTCCTCAGGAGCAGCCTCACCAGGTGGGGCTCGCGAGGGGGCAGAGAGATCAAGGCAAGGGGTACCTCGTGAGGTTCCCGTGACACAAGCCATGACGACCAAGGCCAGGCGGGCACCATGCGGGCACCAGCGCGCAGTGTCCTCATTTCCCCTTTGGTGCTAAGGGGGCAAGCGCAGGCGCGGAGTACAGAGGCATCAGGCAAAGGTTTCCATATCGGTGCAACGAGACTATGACCAGCAGGACGACATGAGGAGGTCATCGTGGAGCCCAAGACGGTGTCACCTCCAGCGCATTTGATCGGCGAAGACCACCTTTAGTCAGGATAGCTTGTACTAGTTGTCCCATTTCAAATTGGCCATTGTTGGATCCCTTCCCGCTCAATATTTGGGGAGAGGACCAGGGCCACTATAAATAGCACTAGCCACCACACTAGAAGAGGGAAAAAACCAAAACAATTAGAACACCGCACCAGCTCAAGAACACCTCTCCTCAGGAGGCTGTTCTTCCCTTGTATTGTTCATCACCAGCCCAATAGGCAATCCACCACCACCACACAGGAGTAGGGTATTACACCACAACCGGTGGCCCGAACCTGTATAAATCTTCTGTCTCTTGTGTTGTGAGTTTGTCGAGCCAAGCTGAGAGATCGCGGCGAGGCTAAGAGCGAGAATCGGTAGGGGGAAATCTTCATGCGCCCCCCAGTGTTCGAACCTCGAGGGTTTTACCGGAACCCGAAATCCGACATTTGGCGTGCCAGGTAGGGGCGTGCCGAAGTCTTCCTTCCGCTAATCCGCGTCCCATCGCTTTGTCACATCCATGTCTGACGCCCGCCGAGCCCGTGCTGAGCGCCAGCCCGCTCTCGTCGCTCGTATCGCCCAGACGGCTCCTGTCGGATGACCTCCCCGTCGTTATCCATCTCCTGCCGCCAACGCCCCCACAGGCCTGACGGGGAATGAGTAGCAAGCATCTTCGCTGCACCCCTCGGTGCGGCAGGACGGCCGCACCGCCACTCTGTCGCTGACCCCAGCTGGTTCATCGTCCCAGGCTCGTCGTGCCCCCATGGACGTGCAGGCCGCGCTGCTTATGGCACGTGAGCTCCTGCGTTACCGCCCCGTCGACGACCTGTACGAGGAATGGCTCGCTCGCATCATCAAGCTGGTCAGTGCCGCAGGGGGCTCTCCCGCGCCATCTCTCTCACTGCCTCGCCCTCCGCCAGGTATGGGCGACGTGGCTCATGGAGCGCCTCCACCACCTCTACCCCAAGACGGCGCCCTGGCACCAAGGCTCGCGCCCCCTGGGCATGACCCACCGCGTCCGGCGCCCGCGCGAGAAGGAGGAAGCTGTCAAGAAATCCCTCGGCCTCAAGAAGGCGCCCCTGTGCTTCCTGCACCGGCGCTACAAGACCGCGTGCTGCCCATGGCAGCGGTGTGCGGGTACCATCAAGAGCAAGCTCAGCGTCAGCAAAGGGCCCCGATGACCACAGCAGGTTGCCGCGCCTTCACCTCCGAACTGTGTAGTGTCACCTGGCCGGGAAAGTTCAAGCTGGACCTGCCTCCTCGCTATGACGGCACCTCCGACTCCACGGAGTTCTTGCAGCTCTACGAGTTGAGCATCGAGGTGGCCAACGGCGACATGAAAGTCATGGTGAATAGGTTTCCCATGGCGCTCAAGGATGGTGCTCGCTCGTGGCTCCTTAACCTGCCTCCCGGCTCGATCTCCTCCTGGGATGAGATGCGCAGCCGCTTCAGCGCCAACTTCCAGGGTACTCGCGATCGCTCCCCGGCTGCAGGTGACCTGTGCCGCATCAAGCAGCAGCCCGGGGAGACCCTGCGGAAGTACATCCAGCGCTTCAACAGCGTCCGCCTTAAGAGTCCCAAGGTGACGGACGAGGCTATCATCTCAGCATTCTCTGACGCCGTCTGTGACGTCAACATGAAGGAGGAGCTCGCCATCCATGAGGAGTTGTGCACATCCTAGGAGTTGTTCAACCTGGCGACCAAGTGCACAAGAGCTGAGGAGGGACACCTCTCCCTCCTCGAGCTCCCAGCTGCCGACCCGAAAGAAAAGAAGGCCAAGGCCAAGGACGTGAAGCGCAAGGGGGTGGTCGTGGTCGCGGCGGAACCAGATATGAATCACGGCAGGGACTAGGCCGAGTCGTCCAAGGGCAGCCGAACGTTCTACGCCTACCACAACCTCCACACCCACAACACCAACGATTGCCAGGAGCTCAGGGCCGTTCAAGACGGACGCTTCGGTCGATGCCTCGAGTGCAACGACTGGGGCTACAACCGACCTCGTGAGGATCACTGGCAGGACCAGCCTCGTGAAGGCGCCTGGAGGGACCACCCTCGTGAGGGCGCTTGGAGGGATCAGCCTCACGAGGACCACCCGCAGGGCAACGCAGGCCTTCCCCCACTATCGCCGCTGCCAAGAAGGAAGGACGACCATCATCTGGACGAGGGGGCTGGGGGCTTCCAGGAGCCACGTGCTATCTCTTGCATCTTGGGCGGAGCTCAGGCCCCAGCCTCTCAGCGTATCGTCAAGCAGTTTGCTTGCGAGGTGAATGCAGTATTCCCCAGGCTCGAGGCCACACTCCCGCTCAGGTGGTCCAAGTGCGCAATCACCTTCAGCTCAGCAGATCAACTCAAGTGCGCGGCTACTGCTGGCGTCCTCCCGATGCTCTGTTCCCCAATCGTCAGCAACGTGCAAGTCACCAAGAACCTCATCGATGGTGGCGCAGGGCTTAACGTCCTGTCTGTTGAGATGTTCGACAACCTTCAAGTGCCATACCATCAGCTCCAGCCTACCAAGCCTTTCTCAGGAGCTACTGATGGTTCCACCACCCCGATAGGGCAGGTCCGCCTCCCTGTCACCTTCGGACAGCACGACAACTACCGCACCGAGCTCATCGACTCCAACGTCACCCACATCCACCTGACGTACAATGCCATCCTCGGGTATCCAGTCCTGGCCAAGTTCATGGAAGTGACCCACCATGGCTACAATGTCCTCAAGGTGCCAGGAAGCGGTGGAATCATCACGGTCCCCTACAAAGAGAGAGATGCGCTGTGCTCCCTAGAGTGTGCCTTCCAAGCTGCAGCAATCGAGGACCCGGACAACAAGGGCGAGAACCCTCCTGAGGCCATCCCCCAGAAGAAGAAGCCACAGCTCCGCACAAGGCCTCAAGAGGTCGGCATCTCGGGTGGTGCCGCGTTAGGATTAGCGCCCGTGCTTGGGGCGCCTCCTTCCATCACATAGGAAGGCGTGCCCGGCGCCCTCCTCACGCAGGGCTCGAGGGCTCTCTTCCGGAGGTCCTCAGACCTCGCCAACCTCAAGAGGGAGGCGCTCGGGCACCACTTGGAGGCGTTATTCGTGGCACATTTCCCTCAGGAAGGCACAGGGCGTGGAAGGCCCAACATTTAGGAGTTCATTGCCAAGACCACTCAGGAGCTTCAGGAAGCAAGGGCCATGGGCCGCGACCGCCGCTTGCCCGGCGTGGATCCCCATCCAGGCGAAGATGGTGGGCTACACGTCTGCATCGACATCCCAGGTCTTAACCGAGCCGCATCTCAGGAGCGCTTCTGGCCTTCGCACGTGGGACACTGTGAGGGTCCGCCGCACAGCTACATTCGCATGCCTTTTGGCCTGCCGAACGCGGCTGCCACCTACCAACGTCACCTGCAGAGCATCCTGGCAGCTCAGGAGGCTAGGCAACACGCGATCCTAGCAGAGATGGAGACAGTCCTCAAGGAACCGCATGGACCCCTAGAGCCTCCTGAGGCTCAGGGCCCAGGTGGCTCGTGAGGGTCGGCCTCTTCACCGCACATCTTCGGCTGCCCCAACACCCTCTCTACAATGGAACCAGGTGACATCTCCCAAGTTCATTTTAGCTGGGAGCTCCCTCAGGGCTACATCATTCCTAGGCCGCGTGGGTCCATCCCTGCGGCATGTATCTCTTTTTATGTCTTTAGCTTACCTTGAGGGGGGCGCCTGTCGGGCTACATCATCCCCAAGCCACTCGGGTCTGCCCATTGGCATGTATCCATCCTGCATTCACCTAAGCTGATTGCCTTTCATGCATAATCTACATATGATTATCACCCTTTCGATTACCACCTACCACGGGAGCCCTCGCGCTGGCACGGTACTTGCGCAGAGGACCGTCCCTACAACATTGACAAATCTGAGCGGTCGAGCTCTGGCCCGTGGCGTGCTCCGCGTGCGTCACCTCACCAGGCCACCAGTGCCCTCACCCTTCTCTCGGAGCAACTAGTGTCCGGCCGGCAATCATAAAGGCAACCCGTGCCTTTCTCGTGCTGATTTGCAGGAACCTCCTGAGGTCTACAGCGGGCGGCACCACGAGCTCCCTCTCTTTCCCGTGCGATCCGGTTGCGCGTTGAAAGGGGGGCTCCTGAGCATCCGACTCAGGAGCTCTTACTGGCTCTCCAGTCCTCACCCCCTGGCCTTGACCATGGCATAACGACCTGGCATACCAGCGGCGGCTGAGCCTGCTCGAGGGCCAGGACCTGAGGACGTAGAGCACGAAGGAGAGTGCGGGGAAGAAAGGGGAGGCTCGCATGGGCCTAACCTAGCTGCACCACGGCTGCCGATGCACAAGTCTTGTGCAATGCAAGGGAACGACTCCAGATTACCGAGATAAGTCTCGAGCTTGGAACAACTAATCATTGCAACGCGAAATTATCACTTGTTGTGGCCCTGTGGCGGCAACGTTGCCTTCCTTTCTCACCTCTTGGCTGCTTGCGTGCTAAAGGGGACCTCCTGAGCATCGCGCCTCGGGGGCTCTTACTGGACCTCGGGCCGCTCACCTCCTGGCCTTGACCACGGCATCGTGATCGGGCATAACAGCGACGGCTGCAGCCTGTCTGGGGACCGGGACCTGTCAGCGTAGAGCACCAAGTCGTTGCGAGGTTAGAAAGGGGGAACCAAGTCGTGACAAGACAAGCACTCGCACGATTTCATAATAAGGAGAACATCAACAAAAGACATCACAGACCCTTTACACACCCCCGCGGGGTGTATCTCGATCCCTCGCAGGGAGAAAAAGAAAGGAACTCTGAACAGCCCTAGCTACACGCGCCTCGTGGCTGACGCCATCATCAATAGCGGGCCACGGGAGACCGGTGCTAACCCCATCCAGATCAGCAGTGGCGTTGTCCCGATGCTGCTTCCTTGCTCCGGGCGCGGCAAGAGCTCGGTGGTGCGTAGCTGTCGTCGCTCATCTTCGGAGTCTCGAAGAGTTCGGGAGAGTCGTTGGACTCCCAAGCGTTGCTGCTACTGCCGGAGGAGCCGTTGAAGGAGCGGACATTAGGCCCAGCCCCTGCCACGTCGATACCCTGACTGCCCCCTCTAGGGAAGCACTCTAGGCGGCGGCCTTCCGCGTCGAAGACCTTGAAGGACAATGTGGAGGCGCCATCATATTCAAAATGGATCACGAGGGTGCCCCCCGTTCGACAGACCCGGGCGACCTCGCCCCAGACCTGGGTCATGAAGATCTTGCTCGGGGAAACAACTTCAACCTCCGCTCCGATCGCCGGGGCGCCACAATCGGCACGCTGCAATCAAAGCTTGAGAGGCCCCCTCGGCGGCACCTTGGTGGAGAAGAACGCAGGGAAGTGGATCCAGGTGCTTGGAGGCATCATCGCCCACAGCACGAGCTCGTGAGAGCAGTCTGCAGCGTGGACTCCAGGGGCGACGACGCACGCCGCCACTGCGTGCCGACCGTGGCTACGGCGCGGGCGGCGCCACTCGCCCTCCCTTTCTTCGGAGCCCTCGGCTTGGGCGCACTGGGGTAGCGGGTACCCAGGAGGTGCCCGCTCGCACCAAGGCCTCGTCATCTCCAGCCTCCCGACCTCACCACGGCGGTGGACCGTCCTCTTCTTCGGAGGGAGCGGATCAGGTCCATCCAGGGGAGCCTACCCCTTCTCTGCAGTCGAGAACCTACGTATCGGCGCCATTGGTGGCAAGGTTGGAGGTGGAGCAGGAAAGAAGAAGCAGGCAGAGCAAGAAGAAATGGGCGACGAGGGCTCTCACCCCCCCTTATTTATAGCCCAAGGGAGGCCAACCGTCGACCTCCACGATCACAGGTAATGATAACCCTTTTTGCATGCAGCAGGGACTCGGCAAGTCGGGCAGTTGACGAGGCAGCATGGGGAAGTGGAGACGCCCACGTCCAATCAGTCGCCACTCGTCGGCCAAGTCCGCAGGCTATTGGGGCCCGCGGTACTCTGCACTTGCCCTTTGGCTTCGCCGATAAGCCAAGTCCGAGCGCGCCTTGGGCCCGGGGGCTACTATTGGTGTTCTGGGAACGGGGGTCCCCAGACTTGCCTGCCTGCGGCCCGCGGCATGGCTCCACCAGTGGCCCAGTATGGCCCGTCTTTGTCAACCAACGCTCAAGACCCTCGCGAGGGGCCAAGACTTGTGAGGCGGGCGGCACAAGGCCTCCTTAGGAGCGGCCTCACCAGGCAGGCTCATGAGGGGGCAGAGAGATCAAGGCAAGGGGTACCTCGTGAGGTTCCCGTGACACAAGCCATGACGACCAAGGCCAGGAGGGCACCAGGCGGGTGCCAGCGTGCAGTGTCCTCGATTCCCCTTTGGTGCTAAGGGGGCAAGCGCAGGCACGGTGTATCGAGGCATCAGGCAAAGGTTTCCAAATCGGTGCAACAATACAAAGACCAGCAGGAGGGCAGGACAGAGGTCGTCGTGGAGCCCAAGACGGTGACATCACCAGCTCCTTTGATAGGCGAAGACCACCTTTAGTCTGGATAGCTTGTACTAGTTGTCCCCTTTAAAATTGGCCATTATTGGACCACTTCTAGCTCAATATTTGGGGAGAGGACCTCTACGGACTAACCCCTCCTGTTTATATACACACCAGAGGGGCCTAGAGTTTGTACAAGGTCGGTTCTACAAGGGAAAGAAACAATACATTCAGACTCTAATCTTGCCGTCCACGCATACAGGATCCCTCCCTGAACACGAAGTAATGGTCCTTAGCTTTATCCTCATGGCACATCTAGTTCAGCCCACATCCTAGAACCCGACACCTAAGGACCCCTGAAACCAGGAATCCCTCACCGATGAAGAAGCAATAGTGCGAGAGGAGATCTTTCTCGAGCAGGGCGAACAATGCCGTGGAGTAGGTTGATGAGGCTGTCGGGAACTCCGCTGGCGAGGACACAACCGAGGAATGGTTGTACGAGGAGCCACCTGTTCCATTAAAGAAGACACATGTGCTCCGGAATGCCGCCTATGGCTATCAAGTGCATCTGTCTTCTTCAACTGACAAGGTTGCTGACAATAGGGCGACCGCCAAGGCTGCGCAATGGCAAGGTGCCCAATAGCAACTGACGCGGCGCACCAGACATACAACTGCGACAACAACTGGAGCAGCATGATCATCACGCATGACCGCGCCTGCATGGGGAGCAGCAGGGTCATCTCGACCAGTTGCTTCTTCTATAGCCAAGCGCGCTAGCACTCCTATTCCACCTCTTCGCACCAACACTGGACTGGAGGTCGATTTCAATCTATCCACCCTGTGTGGATGCGAAGCAGAAGAAGGGGAAGAGCACTTGTCATACCCTTTAGTCTTTGACTTTTTTGGTTCTTTGATTTGACTTGTTTCAATAGAGACGCAAAAACGCTGGCATAGAGGCTGGCGAAGAGGGCAAAGACCTCGACAGGCAACGAGCCACCAGCAAGCACCATGGTTAATCCAGACATTTTGGTCATCAGCACAGAGCTCAGTCGTTGATGCAGCACCCAATCCAACCCCCCAGCATGCTTCTATCACTCATTTCCCACTGACGAGTGTTTGTGTGGAGATCTTCACTGCTGACATCAATGAGCATGCAGGAGAAGCATGACATGAAGAAGAATATACAGAGGCAAGCCTTGAGGTGCCGCCCTCATCACCTAAAGTGCTCGGAGATGTCTCTCCGACAAGGGCCTCTACTGACAAGGATTTCCGTGTTGAGGAGGAGCCGACCAGAATGGGTGCCGGCAACCACGCGACGACAACTGATGCTGCCAGAAGAGAAGAAATGACTCCTCAATAGTGCCATACATGTAGCCCACTTACTTTTGAGCATTTGCTTTTCCTTTGTTGCTTTTGTTTTCTTGAACTGGGCCTTGAATTTGATTTGCTTTTCTCCTCTGTCTTCAGATCCACCCCAAAAGATTACATGAACACTGATGTTGGTGTTCCGGGAATTGCCAAGGACGTCGCTACTGAGGCCAACACGATTCCTACTAATGAGGCCGCCAAGCTGTACACCAAGAGGCCGCCAAGAAGGCTTTTGAGGAGGTCGACAAAGAGACCAGTGAAGCTAATGATGACATTCCTACTGCAGGATCGCTTGGTGTTGTCCCGGTCACACGGTCATTAGTTGCCAACAAGGCGGTTATCGAGGATCAACCGTCAATATCTCACACCCCTCCATCAAGTAGATACCTCAAGGTTGGCGACAATCTGTTCATCAGCATCCTAGGGGTGGGAAGCATTGGAGCGCGAACTGGAGGAGAGAACTTTGATGAGGATATCATCGCTGCTGCCAGGATCAAGATCGTTGATGAACCATGCGCCAGCAGCAGCGGGACCAAAGAAGAACAACTCCTCAAGTCCACGAGCGACAACTTCCTATATGTCCAAGCACTTCACTGAAGTCGGACAGAAAGCTTGGACTCTAGGGCAGCAGTAATAGCAGCAACAGAAACAGATTTGCAAAAGTGCATCAAAGGAATGCAAATCTGGTATGCCGAATCTCTCCAAGAAATGACCAACCATCAGAAGCAACTAACCAAGGACTGGGATCATTTTATTTTGGAGAAGTTGAACACCGAGAAGGGACAACAGGATGACAAGAAGAGGATGGCGGCATAAGATTTCAAACCTAACAAGCACAAGGTTGGGCTTGGTGCACATGTGGAGGACCTTGCCGCGTGCATGGCAATACTTGCCGCTATGCTCTGCAGCAAGGATGAAGAACTTGAAATCCTTGTCGCACAGGGGACCTAGGAACTGGAATAGAAGCATAAGGATGCACTTGAGGTCTAGGCTCTGGATCATGCCGGCAAGCTCAAGGAGGCCATCAACGCTGCTGAAGCCGCAGAAGCCGCCAAGAACGGGCTGGAAGGTAGGGTGAAGAAGTTGGAGGCAGATCTTGAGGTTAGCGACAAGGAAGCCTCGACGCTCAGGGCCGACAAAGAGAATACACTCTATGACTTGGCAGAGATTTAGACTTCCATATCTTCCAAGAGTAAAGATCTTGCCACAGCCAATGAATCCATTGCTGATCTAAAGTTGAAGTTGGAGATGATGTAGAAGTCCCTTGAAGAGAGCAGAGCTCGAGAGAAGACTTTGACCAAGGATCCCCAAAGTGAGGAGAATCTACTTGCCAGCGCCACCAACACGTACAATGAGTACAAGGACAATGTGCAGATCAGGACAGAGCGCCTTGTCGGAGTAGCTCAAGATCTCACCACACAGATGTCCGTCATGGGCCTGCAGAACTTCAGCTACTCCACCAACGAGTGGGACACTGCCGGCGCCAGACTGACCCTGTTCTTTGAGAGAATGGTTGATGCACTCAAGGTGATTCATTCTTATCGAGCCACCCATCTGACCTATGAGGCCCACAAACTTTGTCGGGCCGTTCTCTTCAAAGTGCTCGTCAAGGTGGCATTCAAGATTCTCGGCACCAACTTCACCAATGTTCTTGCTAGCTTGCCGAAGGACGTAGACACCAAGTCCATCGAAGAACTTGTTGCGCCTATCGTCGACCAGGTGATCCAGATGAAGAGGGTTGAAGTCTAGTGTAGGGACTCGTCGTCACGCTCCTTCTTGTCGCCAGCAGTTCCTATCAAAGACAATATTTGTCTTAAATCAAAATTGTTCCAAATCATTGGTGTAATATAAACTTGTTGTGTTTGAATGAATGTATGCTATTTCCCCTGTTCAGTTTTGTTTCTACATGTCTTGTACCCTACATTGCATTGGAAACTTGCCGGTGTGCACCCTTTTCATGAGCGCTTAAGGAACGGGTCTTTAGCATCCTGCTGCAAGGAATGCTGCCAGGAAGATACCTTGACGATCATAGTGCAGCTACCTAAGTTGTTGAGCGGACCTGAAACAAAATAGGAGTGCAGCTGATCACAACAAGGTTCCTTCTTGTGTAGGTTTTTCATACAAAAGTAAAAAATGTTCAATGGAAAGTAGCTCTACAACAAAGAACTTGTTTCGAAGTTTTTTAGCTTAACTTTTCTTTGTTGTACTTCTTGTCGTACAATGTTAACTTGAATGTCAATTGTCGGTGTCCATACCATCACTCCCCCTAGCAAACTTGCACGTGAGGCAACCTTCTATCCTTTTGAAAAAAGATGAATAGAAAAGGGAGATATGGAACCTTGATGGTTCAATTAAACTCATACAAGGTGAATGTAACACAACATCACATGCAAGCACATATAATTAAACATGTGAATCGACAAGAGTTGTGAAACACTTAGCTTTATTTCACTATGCACAGGATCTGTGCCTGGCTACTTAGCGTTATTTCATTATGCACAAGATCTGAGCTTGGCTTTGAACAAAGGATTACATGCCTTGTCGGCAGACACGTACAAAAGGTGGTTCCCGGGCGGCTCGGCAACCCACTCTGCATGGATAGAACTTGCGAAGATGGTTAATATTCCATGCATTGTGCACAGGTGTGTCATCTTTGGCCTCTGGGCGGACTAAGCTAGGCCTAGTGACTCGTACTACCCTATAAGGGCCTTCCCATTTTGGCATCAACTCGCCGAAGAACAAGATCGCCTTCCTCAAGTCTTCGGGCATGAACTTCATGGCTGTGGTAGCGGCGAAAAGCTTGCTGGTAACATGCAACACGCACATCTGCATGAAGATTATCTTCCTCAAGGAGCATGACAACCTATGAATCACCGACAACTCATCAATCCAACATCTTCCGCACTTTTGCAGCTTGTCGAATGTTCTTGTTTTGAGGACTCGTGACACTTCAACATTTGGCCTTTCCGTCTGGCCATTGCTCCTTGGATGAGCAACTAATGCAAAACAAATCTTGCTGCCAAGGTCTTGGATGTACTGCATGAAGGTGCGCATCGTGAACTATGCGCCAGTGTCGGTGATGACCCTGTTGGACACTCCAAAATGGAAAACAAGTCCCTTGAAAAATTTGACGGCTGACTGTGTCATCACCTTCCTCACTGGTTCTACCTCAGGCCACTTTGTGAACTTGTCACCTGCAACATACAACTACTCAAAGCCCACGACAACATGTGGAAAGGGGCCCAATATGTCAAGCCCCTAGACTGAGAAGGGCCAGGAAAGATGGATTGTCTGAAGAGCTTGAGATGGTTGATGTGATTTCTTCAAATGAAACTGGCACGATACACACTTGGTTACTAGTGCAGTTGCATCCTCGAGAGAAATCGGCCAATAGAAACCGTGCTAGAATGCTTTGCCGACAAGAGTTTTTGATCCGATGTGAGATCCACATATGACTCAATGTATCTCCACCAATAGCTTCTGTCCATCTTCCTGACAAAGGCATTTCAATTTCACCCCATTTGGTCTCACGAAACTGGTACATACTAGATTGATGGCTACTCTTTCAGCTTCTTCTTGCTCTTTGGGAAGTTCTCTTGTATGAAGGAAATGAACTATCTTCTTGCCCATGCCAGAACCTATGACTCGACGACAAGGACGAAAGCCATGTCTTCAGCCGCGGAAGCGCTAGTTTCAAACGCAAGGACTTGGGGTCCTACCGGAGCTTGCTACTCACCGACAAGCTTTTCTATATGAGCTCCAACTTCTTTGCCAACAGCTTCCGGGAGCTCTACGGGAAAGTACTTGCCAATGTTTTCTTTTCTCTTGCTCTGCCCTGTTGATGGTGTTACATATGGCTGAGTCAAATGGAGCACAAAAGTTCATGGTTCCACAGGTAACTTATGTGTGGCATGCTTTGAAAAATCATCAGTTATGTTGTGTTCCGCATGAAGAATGTGCTCTATTTGCAATCCATCAAAGCGCTCTTCCAATTTCCTCACTTCATCAACATATGCTTCCATCAACGGGCTCTAATAATCTTTGTTTACTTACTTCACAACCAACTGCGAGATGTGCCATGATCCTGAGACCGACGAGCAGTCCTTCATACTCAACAGTGTCATTTGTGGATTTCTCCCTGGGGAAATGCATCTGAATTAAATACTTGAGGTGCTCTTCGGTGGGTGTGAGAAGAAGGATTCCAGCACCAGAGCCTTGCAGCGAAAAAGTCTCATTAAAGTAGATAATCCATTCCTGAGCTATTTCCTTGACCGGGACAGAAGTTTCTTGAATTTGTTCAGCTAGCATTAGCATCCATTCCGCAAGGAACTCTAATAAGGCCCTACTCTGACTAGTTGAAGTTCTTTCAAACTAGAGACCAAAGATTTAAAATTCCAGTGCCCACTCCATAATCCTGCCGGTTGCATATGGATTTGTCAAGACCCTTTGCATTGGAAAGCGAGTGACGATAGTAATCTGATGTGCTTGAAAGTACTGGCGCAGCTTCCTTGAGGACATGAGAAGACCAAAAAGCAATTTCTGCATCCCAGAATATCTTTACCTAGCCCCTTTGAGAAGGGCGCTGGCAAAATAAACTGGGTGCCACACCAACTTCTTCTTCTGCACTACTTGTAGTTCCATTGCATCTGCTTGATCTGCACTTGACTTGTTGACACCAGGACTTGCCGAAAAATATTCCAGCTTGTTGCTAGACAGTTCTGCATTTGCTGCTCCTTTGTCTTCAACTTCCCTCTTAGCCACTAGTACAACACTGACCACTTGATTTCTTGCTGCAAAGTACAATAGTAATGGCTCTTGTGGCCGTGGCGCAACCAGCATTGGCGTAGGGGAGAGGTACTTCTTCAAATCTTGCAGCACAGCCTCCACTTTCGGAGTCCATTTCATTGGACCTGCCATTTTCAAATTTTTGAAATACGGTAGGGCATGCGCAGCAAATTTAGAAATGAACCTACTCAATGGAGCAATGCAACCGGCAAGGCGGCGCACATCATTGACGTGCTTTGGTGCTTCAATCTGCTCAATATCTTTGATTTTGTTGGGATTCACATCTATTCCATGCTAGGGTACAAAGAAATCTGAGAAGCTTGCCGGATGGAACGCCAGGCACACACTTCTCAGGATTGAGCTTCAAATTGATCTTGCCCAGGTTAGGAAATGTCTCTTCTAGATCTTGTATAAGCGTTGTTCTATCCTTCGTTTTGACCACTATGTCATCCGTGTGTGCTTCCATATTTCTGTGCAGCTAAGGCTCAAAACCAACCTGGACTGCTCTTGCAAAAGTAGAACCAGCACTTTCCAATCCAAAAGGCATACATATAAAGCAGTGCACCTGGAGTGATAAATGCGGTCTTCTCTTCATCCTCCTTGGACATGAAAATTTTGTGTTTCCCAAAGTAGGCATCAAGAAACGATAGTAACTAATAGCCGATAGTAGAGTCCACTATCTGGTCGATGTGCGGAAAGGGAATTGGACAAGCTTTGTTGATATCAGTATAGTCAATACAAATCCTCATTTCATGTTAGCCTTTCACACCACAAATGGATTGGCCAACCATGTTGGATGGAGCACTCCTCTGACCAAGCCTGTCGCTTCCAATGTTTTGATCTCCTCGGCAATAAACTATTGCCATTCCAAAGCTTGCTTCCTCGTCTTTTGCTTGATGGTCTGTGCATGGGGGCAGACAACAAGGTAGTGCTCAATTACTCCCTGGGAACACTGGGATGTTAGATGGTTTCCATGCAAACACATCAACATCTACACACAGGAAAGAAAAAAGTGCACTTTCCTATTTTGTCATTTAGGGTGGAATTTATGCTGAAAGTTCCCCTCATGCCATCCTCCTTGGCGGGCACCTTCTTGGTTGTTGGCAGAGCTACTTTGGATTTCTTGCTCTTGCCGACAGAGCTCTCCAGCACATCCTCAATGGGAGTGTAGCACTCCGAAGATGTGCACTTGCCGGAGTCCTTGTCATTGATCTGGCCGGTCTTCTTCCTCTTCTCCCCCTGGGAGCTTTTTCGGGAGGAGCACGTGCCTTGGTAGAGGATGCTGCAACTACCTCCCGATGGAGCTGATCAGCACAAATGACTGCGTCCTTTTTATCAAAATGCATGGTGTTGGAGCTCATCGGCCCTGGCATTCTCACCGTGTTGTATGCATTGTGAGATTCTACCATGAACTTTGCCAATGGTGGGTGGCCAAGGTTCCCACTATACGTCAATGGAATTTTGACAACATCAAAGACAATCTTCTCCGTCCTGTAGTTGAGCTCACTGCAAAATGTCACCAGCAGTGTGATCTTTCCCTTCAGCTGACTCCTTCCTAGATAGATCCCTAGAAATGTGCCTATCTTCTTAAGATGTTTGTCAAAAAATTGCAACTCTTGATCACATCTGGTGAGATCAAGTTCAGGCCGGCCCCACTGTCAACCAACATTTGTGTCACCTTGAGGTTGCGTATTGTTGGTGAAACAAATAACAATAAGCACCCGACCGCAGTTGTGCAATTAGGGTGGTCCTCAGTGTCCAAAATGATGGGTGTGTTCGACCACTTCATTGGCTTCTGGGAATCAACTACCGGTCCTGCTGCATTGACCTCACGCACCTACTACCTGAGCTGGCGGTGAGAGGAGTGCAAACGTGCACCTTTGTCAATGCACATGGCTTTCATGGCCTTCAGGAACTCATGCTCACCGGACTCGTCGATGTCCTCTTCGTCTTCATCGTCATCCTCTTCCTTCTTGTCGCAACACCTAGCAGGCTTCTCCTTCTGTTGCTTGGCCTTGCCGCGGCGAATCCTCGACCGCCATGCTTCTTGCCAGACCCTCTAGCACCTTCTTGGGTCTTCTCCTTTTCTCTCTTCTCATATTAAGACATCTACTTCTCGGCAAGCTGCTCAACTTGTCGGTAGTCTTGTAGGTTGTGGCTCTTGGTACGGTGCATCTTGCAATATTGTTTGCCAGAGCCCCAGGTCTGATCGACAGACGTTAAGTCTTAACATGAGGCACACCAGGAAACCTCCTTGTCAGGGCTCTCAATATTGGCCTTCTTGGTTGTGTTAATGTTGCAGGTCCCCTCAAAGGCTAGCACAACCTTGCTCTTGTGGCCTTTTTTCTTCGGAGTGGTGGTGGCATAGTCCTCCTTTGAGTCGACCTCTCCGCCGGCATCCTTCCCAGGAAGTCTCCTTCCCACCTCGACACGTGCAACCTTGTCGGCCAGAGCATAAAGCTCGGCGATGTCTCTTACCTTGTTCATTGCCGGGTCTTGGCGGATCTTGCGGTTACACACATTCTGGTGAAATGCGCTAATGATAGAGGTAGGATCAACGTCAAGGATATTGTTTTGTGCAAGGCTGAATATATGTATGTATTTGTGGAGAGATTTGCCCTCCTTCTGTGGTATGACATGCAAATCACTTTCTTAACCAGGAGCTTTGTGACCCCCCAGTAAAAGTGCCAACAAACTCGTGGCATAGATCTACACAGGAGCTTTGTGACCATCTACTTGACGGGTCGGGCATGAGGGCAAACAACAAGGTGTTGCTTGATTACCTCCCTGGGAACACCAGGGACATCAGATGGTTGCCAGGCAAACACATCGATATTCGATCGCAGGAAGGCAACGAGCGTGTTTTCCTACTTGTCATCGAGGTGGCACTGATTCCGAATGTACCATCAGCGCCAGCCAGCCCTGCCAGGACCTTTTTCACAGTGGGTGCAATAGCCTTGGGTCTCTTGCTATTAGAACTCTCTGGAAAGTCATCAATGGGCGCAACGTACACCGAAGAGGTATGTTTCCCGGAATCTTTTTAGAAATCCTTACTATCTCTCTTCTTTTCTTGCTTTCCTTGGCGGGAACAGTGGTTTGAGCGGCCTCTACCACGACTGCTTCCTGTTACATCTTGTCCACGCAAATGGTCACGTCTTTCTCGTCCGATGGAATGGAAATGATGACTATCGGCCCTGGCATCTTCAAGGTGTTTTAGGAATAGTGGGAAGCCGCCATGAATTTGGCTAGAGCTAGGCAACCAAGGATTCCATTGTACAGCAGGGGGAGATCGACTAGATCAAACACAATCTTCTCAGTCTGGTAATTCAACTCCCCCCGAATGTCACCGGTAACGTGATCTTCCCCTTAGGATGACTCATGCCGTGGTTGATTTCTTGAAACGTGCCAGTAACCTCAAGATCTTCCTCTGCTATCTGAAGTTTGTTGATGACCTTTGGAGAAATCAGATTCAACCCGGCCCCGCCGGCAACCAACATCCTCATAACTTTGAGGTTGCGGATTATTGGTGAGACCAACAACGACAAGCACCCCACCACGGTGGTGCGGTCAGCATGGTCCTCTTCGTCAAAGATGATGGGCGTGTGGGAACACTTGAGTGGCCTCAGAGAATCGGCCGCTGTCTCCATGGCATTGACTTCCTGTGCCGACCGCTTAAGTTGGCGGTGAGAGGAGTGCAGAGATGCACCCCCGTCAATGCACTGGGCGTTACTGGCTTTCTAGAACTCCTGCTCGTTGGTTTCCTCTTCATCTCCTTCATCACTCTCATCATTGAAATCTTCCTTATCAAGGCCTCTGGTGGGTTTTCCTTGATTCTGAGGAGCCTTATCGGGGTGGCTTGCTCCTCCGCCACGGCCCTTCCTGCTAGCACCACTCTGAACTTTCTCCTTATCACACTTCTCATATTCAGCCCTCTGCTTCTTGACGAGCTGCTCAACCTGATGACACTCTTGGAGATCGTGGCCTTTGGTCTGATGGATCTTGCAGTACGACCCACCACCTTTCCGAGGCTTCCCAGCAGCCACAGCTTCCCGGCAATCAGTGCACCCGACAACTTCCTTAGTGGGAACCTCGGTCTTGGCCTTCTTACCGGTACTAGGCGTGCTTGATCCTTTAACGGTCATCACTGCCTTATCCTTGCGCCTCTTATTGCGCTTCTTGTTGTTCTTCTTCTTCTAACTGGTGGCCTCGTCATCAACCTCTGAGTCGATGTCAATGCCATCGTCTTCTCTGTGGAGCCGCCTCCCCTCCTGTACTCAAGCACACTTATAAACTAGAGTGTAAAGCTCCTTCACAGTCTTGGGCAATCAAACGTTCATCTTGGAACGTATCCGATGATTGTGCATGTTGGACTGGAGTGCAGCTATCACAGCTACTGGGTGGATGTCTGGAATGTTTCTGTGTACTCTACTGAACCTCTGCATGTACTTCCGCAGAGTCTCTCCTTCCTTCTACGGGAGGAACTGCAAGTCGATGGGCCGCCCTGGTTCTTGATGCCCCCCCCCCGTGATGGCGCCAACAGACTCATGGCATAAGTCAGTGTCGGAGTCGAAACCAGTGGATCTCGGGTAGGGGGTCCCGAACTTTCAGTCTAAGGCTAATGGTAATAGGAGGCGGGGGACATAATGTTTACCCAGGTTCGGGCCCTCTCTATGGAGGTAATACCCTACTTCCTGCTTGATTGATTTGGATGATATGAGTGTTACAAGAGTTGATCTACCACGAGATCGTAGAGGCTAAACCCTAGAAGCTAGCCTATGATTATGATTGTTCTTGTCCTACGGACTAAACCCTCTAGTTTATATAGACGCCAGAGGGGGCTAGGGTTACATAGAGTCGGTTACAGAGAAGGAAATCTACATATCCAAATTGCCAAGCTTGCCTTCCATGCAAAGGAGAGTCCCACCCGGACACGGGACGAAGTCTTCAGTCTTGTATCTTCATAGTCCAACAGTCCGGCATAAGTACTTAGTCCGGTTGTCCGAGGACCCCCTAATCCAGGACTCCCTCAGTAGCCCCTGAACCAGGCTTCAATGACAATGAGTCTGGCGCGCAGATTGTCTTCGACATTGCAAGGCGGGTTCCTTCTCCGAATACTCGATAGAAGATCCTGAAAACATAAATCATGTCCGGCTCTGCAAAACAAATTCCACATTCCACCGTAGAGAGCGCAATATTTCACGAATATTATCTGCTGACAACCTTTCATAGTGTGACATCACGCCGCGGCCCGGTCATTATTCGAAACGCTTTTCCCAGCCTGCTACTGCACATTTCGTAACAAGGTTTCATTGGCATGTCTTGTTGAAGCAGAGATCATGTCCCCTTATCACGGGATTCCCATCAATCCAGGTGTGGGTAACCCAACCACGCCATCAACGCGGCGCTTGGGGAATAAGCGAGTTTATCGGGCAAGTGGGGATGCGCAAGATCCATGATGCCTTTATAAGGAGATAATGACTCCCCCTTTTCACCCACGCCTTCTCCTTCCTCTGCTCATCCATTCTCTCTCACTCGAGCTCCAGCGCCCAAGCGTTCGTCTTCTCTGCCCACAAAGGCTCTCCGAATATGTCCGGATCCGGGGTAGGAGGCAAGTGGATGGCCTCTACCGTCCGGGAGAAGGATATCAAAAAGCTGCGGCAGGCCAGGTATCTGGCCAAGAAAATCAGCCATCGTCTCCCGACGGCGGGACAGATAGTCCCAACCCCGGAACCCCACGAGAGGGTTGTATTCCTCCCTCACTTTGTCCGCGGGCTAGGTTTTCCCCTCCACCGTTTCGTTCGCGGCATCATGTATTACTATGGGATTGATTTTCATGATTTATCCCCAAATTCCTTCCTCAACATCTCGACATTCATCGTCATGTGCGAGGCCTTTCTCCGCATCTCGCCACACTTTGGCTTATGGCTGAAGATTTTTAATGTGAAGCCCAAGGTAGTGAGCGGCGAGCACGCTGAGTGCGGAGGTGCCATGGTGAGCAAGATGCCCAATGTTACATGGCCATTAGGTACTTTCAATGATTCTGTCAAAGGATGGCAACAGCAGTGGTTCTACGTCACTGAGCCGCAAGGCACGAAATGGGCTGCAGCTCCCGAATTCTGATCCGGAGCTCCCCTAGAGCTTATGTCTTGGTCCAAGAAGGGCCTGAACTGGTCTTCGCGCGACGAGTTGTCGGTGCTCCAGACGCGCGTCAAGGATATGGAAGACAAGAATATCAAACTTGTCAATGTAGTCCAGGTGATGTTAGTTCGTCGGACTCTTCCTTGTCAACACAGGGCCTGCAATTTGTGGGAATTCGACCCTGCCAAGCACCAGACCCTACTAGAGTTCTTTGGATCCTCGCACAAAGACATCTGGAAGGTGCTCTTTAAGTCCGGCAAATCGTGGCCGGACTCAGCCGAGGACCGCGGGTACCAACTATCCCGTCCTGCAAGTTCAGTAAGTCATTGTATGTTGGCAAGTCATGCATTTTATTTGCATAACCCAAGGGAAATGCTTAATGTGTTTTCCACAACTCTCCTAGGGCTGGACGAAGAAGGCGGGCAGATCTACTGTCCGGCCCCACTGCCAGAAGAACCGGCCAGCCCACTTCTAAAGAAGATGCTGGTCCCGGCGCCTTACAAGGCGCCGAAGAAGAAGGCCGAGAAGGAGGCCAAAGAGACAAGGGGCGGCCTTCGTCGCCGCGGCACTTCGGACACAATATCCGAAGACTCCGATGCCCGCTCTTCCTCCGGAGAAGACGAGGAAGAGGAGGAAAACCAATCCCCAGCGAGGGGAAGAAAGAAAAGTACAGCCTCCACATCCTTGGAGGCCGAGTCGCCTAAGAAGGGAAAAACTCCCCTTCCGGAGGAGTCCACCGCCGCTTCCGACAGCAGCCCGGTGTGGTATCCCAGGGCCCAGCCCACGGTGAACTTGTGAGTATATAAAATCCGAACACGTTTGTGCATCCAGACTCACTATGGCAAGATATGTTAATCATTGAGCCATACTTTTTTCCAGACCGGCGAGGTCCCGCGCCGAACAATCCTCACCGAAGGATTTACTGGGCTCGGATGCTATGGACAGCGGGACACCCCCGAAGGCCCCTTCCCCAAAACACGTGAACGACACCGAGGTATCATCCCAGAGGGACCCAGGCCAAGGAGGTGGGGGGGAGATCGTCAAGGCAGCGCCAAGAGGTCGAACTTCAGGGACCGGACACACGGGAGAAAAGGCTCCCATGGACGTCGACGGCGGGGGCTATCTCGAATTCGGCCCTCAGCCAGACACAATTCCGGAGATCGATACGGCTCCAGAATCAGGCAGGCAGCCTCCCTCAGCTGGAGGGGGTGCACCTGTTCCACCGGCAACCTCTTTCCAACCAGAGGTGCCGGATACTTTACCGGCGGCGCTGAAGAGAGCCTCCATCGTTGAAGAACACCGTGCCCTTATGGGTGCGGTGATTGAGAAGATTCAATCCGTTGAGAATGGACTGAATGAAGCCTGCATCGGCCTTATAAAGGGCTTTGAGGTATGTTTTGTGAGGTTTCGAAGAGTGTCATATTATAGGTAGTAGCCCCTGATACATTATTCGGTGAAATAAAGAACCGGACAGAGGATCAAATATATGTTCGCAGGAGACTCACTTTATGGCATCTCTCCCTCTTTTTTTATCAGCAAGCATCTGTAGCGACTGCCGCCTCTCATACTACGGAAGTCTCCGGACTGAAGTAGAGTCTGGAGCGGGCCGAAGAAGAATTCCGCTAAGTGAAGAAGCAGTTGGAGGATAACCAAGGAATGCAAAAGACCTTGTTCGTATTCAGCGCGAATGAATAAGTTAGTATGATGAAAATATTTTTATGATGTGCTCTAGGGGTGACGGCCGAAATTGAGGCTCTTAAGAAGGTTGTGGCCGAAGCCGAGAAGAAGGCAACCGTAGAGCAGGCACTTTGCGAAAAGCATGAGGCCAGGGTTATTGAAGCTGAGCAGGAGCTCTAAGAGGCCATGAAGAAATGCGAGACCTTGGAGTAGAGTTTAACGAAGAAAGAATCCAAACTCTGCCAAGATCGTCAAGCCGCATGTGATGCCCGGGGGAAGCCCAAGGCGCCCTGCAGGAAATCCAGGAGGCGAGGAAGATCACGGCGGGTAAGGCTTTTTCTATGCAAAGCAGGTATTTGAAGGGAGGAAATCACATTTACTAATTTGAATTCGGATTTCTCCAGGGTTATTTGCAGAGCTGCCACGCAGCATATCTGGTGCCACCCAATTCTATTTGGACGAAGAAAGGAGCACTGCGGAGAAGCTCTTCTGGTCGCAGTATCTGGCGCCAAAGTATCCAGTGGCTTTTGCCGATCAGCTGAAATAGTTGATCGAACTGCATAAGGCGGCCGAACTAGCCATGAAGGATTTAATTATCTGGTTATGGCCTACTGAGCCGATTCCAAGCAGTTACTTCGGGCTCGTGAAGCGGCTTGTGAGTGACTGCCCTTGACTTGAAGTCATCAAGCGGTCGGTCTGTATGGAGGGTGCACGAATGGCCTTCGCCCGCGCGAAGGTGCACTAGGCGAAGATGGATGCTAAAAAGCTGATGACCGAAGGACCACCAGAGGGGAAGGAGCACCGCAAGCCCGAGTTATATTATGATAGTGTCCTGAAAGGATCCGCCTTGTGGCGAAGCAATGCACCAAGGACATTATATTCCCATGAATACAATCATGTTGTCCTATGTAATATAAACCAAGCCATTTCTATTATTTATTGCCTATTATTTGAAAGTTTTTCCTCCTGTGCGGCCGTTTTATATGTTAATCCTGAGAGTTGGCCAGTCGTCGGCTTCTGCCCCCACGTAGGAAGTACGGGGGTGTTCGAGATAAATCTGAGCACTCTTTACCCCAATTTTGGGTCCTTGAAGGAGGTGTTCAGCGCAACGAACCAGACAATTGTACTATAAGGCTTTCTCACTCTCACTTAGCCATAGGAGTTTGACAAAAGAAAGGTAGGCGCAGCCCCTGGTGTTCGGAAGACTGCACTAGGGGCTCTATAAGCACCTGATCGGAAGAAAAGCCGATCCATCGCACGCTGCATTAGTTACCGCATAATGCGGAAGAAATCCTTAAAGATTTTGCAACCTCTTGAATAGCTGACCAGCTCTCGCTGTATCATGACAATCAGTTTTCGGCTTTCTCTACTGAGGCGCTCGTCCGGAAGAACCAGGACGCAATCGCAGTAGTTCTCCCTTTATTACCCTAGCCGATATAGTGAAACGTAGGGTAGCAAGCCTAGGAGCCGGGCAACCCAACTATTGACCCAAGATATGATTCGGAGCCGATGCATATAATGCTATAAGTTCTGGGTGCCGAACGACCGTGAGGGTGTTCTTACTTTATTGCTGTATTATGGGTACAACGAGGCCCCTGGAACATTAAGGCATATCGTAGTGTATGGATGCCATTTGGAAAAGAATATCAATAAGAACAAGCAACAAGTAAGCATCATATAAAGCCACATATTGCAATTGAATAATACGTCGATGTGTATGAGTACATATAGTGTGACAAAAATAAATATGACTTCAAAACCTGCTGTGATCGGAGGAGGGAAGCCGTGTGCGGATCCGGGTAATAATCGGCTGATCATCAACAGGAATATCTAAGGATTCCCATACGCAATCGTGCTATTTCCTTCCTTGGTATTTTCGTCCCCTCGTGGGTCTGGTCGCCACATCGCTAGTAGTGGCCTACACAAAAGTGGACCTGCAAAGAAAGTGCGAAAAGATGTTTGTGTGCCGCGGGGCGGTTAGATCGTATTGTGTGCTCTGGCCTGGCATTGTCTCCGCTTTCCGCTGGAGTGATTAATTGAGATCTTGATGAGCTGGGCTATCCTGCCGCATAGTAGTTCGGACTCTTTCTACCGTGTTTGGGAGTCTTGCTGTTGAATGAAGGTTCAATTGAAAAATGCCAGTCTGCACTTCTACTACTCGGGCGGCGGTATACTCTTTGGCACAAAGGGAGCTTTCGGCCTTGCCACTAACTGTTATGAAGCCGCGCGCGCCGGACATCTTGAGCTTAAGGTATGCATAATGTGGCGCCGCGTTAAATCGAGCAAATGCGGTTCATTCGAGCAGTGCATGATAGTTACTGCGAAAAGGGACGATGTCGAAGATTAACTCTTCGGTACGGTAATTATTTGGTGGTCCAAAGACTACCTCCAGACTGATGGAGCCTGTACAACAGGCCTCCGCACCTGGTATAACACCTTTAAAGGTGGTTTTGATGGGTTTGATCATTGAAGGATCAATACCCATCTTACGCACTGTGTCCTAATATAGCAGGTTCAGACTGCTGCCTCCGTCCATAAGGACTCGTGTGAGATGAGATCCGTCAATTATTGGGTCCAGGACTAGTACGGTCGAATTGCCCAGACTGGTATTGGCCGGGCGATCCATACAGTCAAAGGTGATCGGGCTGGACGACCATAGCTTATATTTTGGGGCGGCTGGCTCCGTTGCGTCGTCATCCCTAAGAGTGCATATCCGCTCCCGCGTGGGGATATGGGTGGCATTTATCATGTTCATCGTATTGATTTGCGCTAGAAATTTCTTTTGTCCTCCTGTGTTCGTTGGTCGGGGCTCGTTGTCATCGTCATCGCTTTGCGACCCCATCTCCCTGTTTTTGGCACCTGACCTGCCGGTTTGTTTGAAGACCCAGCATTCTCTGTTGGTATGATTGGCTGGTGTTCCCCGGGTGCCATGAATTTGGCATAGACGGTCGAGTATGCGGTCCAGACTAGATAGGCCCGGATTGTTCCTTTTGAATGGCTTTCTCCACTGACCGGACTTGGAGCCACTGAAACCGGCGTTGACGGCCGTGTCTTCGGCGTTATCGCTTTTATTGCGACGATTGTGTTTGTTGCGTCGGGACTTACAGTTGCTATCTCTGGCGTCTGAGGTGCTGGGGTTTCCTTCTGTGTTGTTGCTACGAGCCAACTAGCTATCTTTTCCCGCACAAAAGCGGGTCATGAGTGTCGTGAGGGCTGCCATGGGCTTCGGCTTCTTTTGGCCGAGGTGTCGGGTAAGCCACTCGTCACGGATGCTATGTTTAAAGGCCGCTAGGGCTTCGGCATCCGGACAGTCGACAATTTGGTTTTTTTAGTGAGGAACCGAGTCCAGAATTTCCTGGCGGACTCTCCGGGCTGTTGGGTTATGTGACTTAAATCATCAGCATACGGTGGTCGCACATAAGTGCCCTAGAAGTTATCCAGGAATGTGTCTTCCAGGTTCTCCCAACTTCCAATGGAGTTTGCCGACAAACTATTCAGCCAATGCCGAGCCGGTCCCTTGAGTTTTAGTGGGAGGTACTTGATGGCATTTAGATCATCCCCGCGGGCCATGTCACTTGGAGAAGGAAATCTTCTATCCATACCGCAGGGTCTGTAGTCCCATCGTAGGGCTCAATATTCACGGGCTTAAACCCTTCTGGGAATTCATGCTCCATTATTTCGTCAGTGAAGCATAGGGGGTGTGTGGCGTCTCTATGCCAGGCTACATCACGACGCAGTTCAACTGAGTCTGGTCTGTTGTATTCGGCCCGGCTGGATTTGTATTTACACTACTAGGGAAAAGCCTATACACAGAATCTTAGCAGCAGCGCAGCTCAAAAAGGAGCGCTGCTGCTAATTAGTAGTAGCGAGTGTGCGGGAAACTCACTGCTGATACGTTTTTAGCAGTAGCGCGCTCTGTGTAAACCGCGCTGCTACAAATATCCACCGACGGTGTTCATCGAGCTCCATTTAGCAGTAGCGCCGTGGCCCGAACTGCGCTACTGCTATGTATGTAGTAGTAGCGCGCTTTTACTGGGATTGCTGCTGCTACATTTCAAATTGGCAAATTTTTTTGTCACTGTTAGTAGTAGCGCCGTTGCCCAAAGCAGGCTGCTGCTAATTATTTAGCAGCAGCGCGTTTCATCACCCGCGCTACTGCTAACCCGCACCAACCCACCACCTTTCCCCTCCCGTGCCTCCCCTCCCCCTCCTCTCTTCCCTTCCCCCTACCTCCCCCACATGCTCCCACTCTCACTCTTCTTCTTCCTCAATACTTCTCCCCCATTACTCTTTCTCTTCTATCCACCTTTCTCTCTCTTCATTACTCCTACCTAACTACACCACCTCCATTAATGCATCTCCTTTCTCTTTTTCCTTTCCCCTCCACTAGTTGAAGTTGTCTCCTCCCAAATTAGCTAGCTAGGTAGATGTAGCATTTAGTTAAGTGACCTATTTGCCCCCTAACTAGATCTATCTTTGTCAAGAAGAGCTTTGTGCACTTTTGATCTCCCTACAACATCATCTCCACCGTGTGCTCGATCTCGATCGAGATAGAGGTGATGAAAATTTCATGCTTTCGCAAAATGAAAATATGTTAATGTGTGTGTGATATGTTTGAGGAAATTGTGTGTGTGGCACGCCAAATTGTGCTTTTGAGTTGCCTATGTTTTGCCGAAATGTCGATTTATTTCCGTTTCGGCGAATTCCGGGCAAACTCTAGATCCATATATGTCCTATTTTTAGGGAAGGTCATGCCAAATTTTTGTATGACTTTGATGCATGCATGCATTTTTATAATCAATATGTTTATTATTACGCAGAGTTGACGATGGTCAGTGGAACGATGGTGGACAGGTGGTTGCGGTCGGCGGTGCAGGACATGAAAGAAAATAACCGGACAGAGGTTTTATGTCCGTGTCGAAAATGCAAAGGAATAGTTTGGCTCGACCCCCATGACGATGGTCGTGTCGAAGCGCACCTGCTCATGACTGGTTTCATGGATGGATATACGCGGTGGATAATTGAAGATGAGGATGACGATGTTGAGGATGCCGACGGGGCAGGCAATGATGACACGGGGCAAGACGAAGAGATGATCGATAATGGCGGCGGGGAAGAGGCCGGACATGGCAGCGGAGAAGGGGCTGGACATGGCGGAGGATAAGGGGCCAGACATGGCGGTGGAGAGAACGACATGGACTCCACGCAGCAGAGTTCATTGGTACTAAGTTCAATCATGCGGGACCCTCATGTTCAAGCATTGCTTCGCAAGGAGACGAGTACTGAGAGAGCTGCTTCTAGAGAGGAGGCTAAGCTGGAGCAACTGGTGGTAGACTCGAACACTCCATTGTATGATGGTTGCAATCCTGAGGTGACCCGCTTGAGTTTCACGCTCCAACTCCTGAAGACGAAGGCTAAAAACAAATGGACCGACACTAGCCTCAATGAGCATCTCAAGTACCTAAAGGATGTTCTTCCCGTGGGTAATCTATGTCCTACTAGTGTTGATGAGGCCAAGAAGATCGTGTGCCCTCTTGATCTGCCACATGTTAGATACCATGCATGCATCAATGATTGCATAATTTATCGGAAGGAGCACGCGGAAAAAACAAGCTGTCCGGTGTGCAATGCTTCTCGATACAAGAAGGCCGGAAAGAAATGTCCCCAGAAAGTTGTATGGTACTTACCGATCACTCCGCGTCTCCAGAGGTATTTTGTAGATCCCAAGGAAGCAAAGCTAATGCACTGGCACGCGGAGAGGAAGAAGCCCGACGATGGAGATGATCCGAAGCCGAGACATGTGAAGGATGGAAGCCAGTGGAGAGCATTGAACAACTTCTATCGGTATTTTGAATGTGATGCAAGGAACATCGTGCTCGGCGTGTGTACCAATGGCATGAATCCGTTTGGCAACCAGAACACCAACCATAGCACATGGCCCGTGTTTGTATGGATGTACAACCTCCCCCCTGGTTGTGCATGAAATCAAAGTACATTCACATGAGCATGCCTATTCAAGGGCCGAAACAACCAGGAAATAATAATAATTTGTATCTGGGACTACTTCAAGAGGAGTTAGACACGTTATGGAAAACACTGTCCAACACATGGGACGCCAGCAAAGGTGAGTATTTCAACATGAGAGCCGCGCTGATCATGACAGTGCAGGACTATCTCGGTTACGGATATGTGGCAGACCAGGTGTGCCATGGATATTGCGGATGCACGCGGTGCATGGATGATACGACGTCTCAGCAGCTAACGTCAAGGAAAGATGGCGGGTATGGGAAAATCGTGTACCTGGGGCATCGAAGATGGCTTGAACAGGACGACCCGTGGAGAAACCGTGGAGATCTATTCAATGGTCATGCTGAGCATCAAGGACCTCCACGTAAGCGGAGTGGTGCCGAAATCAATGAGCTGTTGAAAAACTGGAAGGAGTGCCCCGCGTTGGGAAAGACGATGAGAAAGGCGCCGGAGCCGCTGCTGAAGGTATGGAAGACGAGGTCTGTGTTCTGGGACTTGGAGTACTGGCACAAACTCGATACACCTCATTGCCTTGATCAAATGCATATCTGTAAGAATGTCCTTGAGAGCTTGCTCGCAACACTAATGAACATGCCGGATAAGACCAAGGATGGGCCGAAGGCAAGAAAAGACTTGCAAGATTTGAAAATTAGGGAAGATCTGCACATGTCGCCCCGTAAAATGTCAGACGAGACAGAGACGGAGACAGAGGCACAGGAGAAGAAGGGCAAGAAAATAAAGAAAGAGGATTATTGCCCCCCTTCTTGCTTCACCTTAAGTCAGGCTGAGATCAATGCCTTCTTTAAGTGCCTTACCGGAGTCAAAGTTAGTTCCGGTTATTGCGGCAAGATAAGCAGATATCTAGACATGGACAAGAAATGGTTCAGCGGGATGAAGTCTCATGACTGTCATGTGATGATGACGCAGATACTACCTGTTGCCCTTAGAGGGATAATGGACAAGCACGTCCGTGACACGCTTATTGGTCTCTACAACTTTTTCGACGTCATCTCTCGAAAGTTGATCAGTGTGAAGCAGCTCCAAAGGCTACAGGAAGAGATCATTTTGATACTGAATGAGCTTGAGATGTACTTCCCGCCCGCGTTCTTTGACGTGATGGTGCATCTGTGTGTCCATATTGTGGATGACATAATAGACCTGGGCCGTCATTCCTGCACAACATGATGCCATTTGAGAGGATGAATGTGATCATCAAAGGATTCGTTCGTAACATGTCCCGTCTGGATGGAAGCATCGTCCAGGGCTATTTGGCACAAGAGTGCATCTCTTTCTGTGAGAATTTTCTATATGGCACAGACCAGCCGCCTGGTGTTAGTGTTGGTTTGCCCGTTAACAAGCATGATGGGAGGCTCGAAGGAGATGGTCACTACAACGGTCGTAGGGAACTGCACGTGGCATACTCAGATCGACGCAGCGACTTTGACAGAGCAAACTTGGTAGTGCTACAACACCTAGACGAGGTAGATCCTTTCGTGGCACTGAACAAAGGAATTATCGCAAAGAAGTGTCATGACCGGGGGGTATGCAGGACGGATGCCGGAGTTACTAGAGAGCACGACTCCACTTTCCAGCATTGGTTCAAAGAGCATATTATTGCTAATCCTCTAGAGGAGGGCTCTAAGGACGGATTGCTCATATACGCCTTAGCACATGGCCCCTCGCCCAACCTCGTAACCTATCAGGCATATGATATCAACGGATACACGTTCTACACAGAGGCCAAAGATATGGACAGTGATGATCAAAACTCGGGGGTGACGATGGAATGCATGACCGGCAGCGACAACGGTGCAACTGAACGATTTTATGGAAGGGTCGAGGAGATCTAGGAGCTTGACTACTCTAGACTGCACAACACGACGATGTTCCGTGTCAGATGGGCTAAGAATGTCGAAAGAGAAAGCCGGATTTTCACTACCATGACTATACCCGACGCCAAGAGCGCTTCCGTGAGCGCTATCACAAAAAATGAGCCATGGGTACACGCTAAGCACGTGACACAATGCTTCTTCATAACTGACCCGCGCAATCCCAGCCATGTTGTCCTGAGGAGAGGCAAAAGGAACATCATTGGAATGGATGGAGTCGCCAACAAGGAAGACTATGATCAGTACGGCAACCCAATGAGGGAAGATGACGATGATGATGAAGTATACGTCAAAAGAAGAATCAATACTACATTACCTAAGAAAAATCGTACTCCATGGAAAAGGCAAAGTCACAATGAGGGGCTCAATTATTCTTCGATGAACAAGAAGGGAAAGAAGCTGACTCAAAAACGAAAACGTCAGCACTGAGGAAACTTATGTTATCGGTCAAATGATGTCATATATATATATGTTCCTATTTTGTATACACACTTAGCCATTATTATGCATGGGTCCAATGATGTGTAATATATATGTTCCTATTTTGCATACATATTTAACCGTCAAATGATGCAATATATATCGCCCTCCCTTCATTCACTGCCCTCGGGAAATAAAAGTGGGATAAAATAACGGAAAAGAAAAAGGAAAACTGGCAGTAGCGAAGGTAGTAGCAGCGCGTTTTGCCTAAACCGCTACATATACTGAAGTTAGTAGAAGCGAATTTCGTATAAAGCGCTACAGCTACTGAATGTAGTAGCAGCGCTTTTCGTGCAAATGCGCTACTGCTATGTCCACTTAACCCAAAATTCTCACCCGCCTTGCTTCATCCCGCCTTTTCCCCCCCAAAAATCCCCACTCGCCCCCGTCGCACTGCCGCGCCCGACCCGGCCCCGGCGCTCGCCCCAGACTCTGGCGCCGGCGCTAGCCCCCTACCCCGGCGCTCGCCCCCGACCCGGCCCTCGCC